>NC_142065.1:2626253-2688753 GCF_059756535.1 Pantherophis guttatus
CCCTCAGCCGCTCGCCTAAATTCTCAGCCGAGTTGGACACGCGGATAAAAACAACATTGAGGTGTGTGTGTGTGCAAATCGTTCCTGCTGGTGGTTGCTCCCCAAAGTGAGGAGATCTGGGAGAGAAATTATCCCGGGGGGCTCAACATTGTGCAGCCACCCCAAGGCCTACGCGGGGAAGACTGCAGAATGGCCGCAGCACAGACTCAAGCGGGAAATGAGAAGGTCCGAGGTTAGGAGACCTTTCCTGGTTCCTTCCAACAAGGGGTGGGTTCTACTTACCTTTACTACAGGTTTACTACCGGTTTGCGTGCGCGCTCCTGATGACGTTGGGGTTGGTGGGCAGAGCCTCCCACCAGTTTTACTACCGGTTCTATAGAACCAGTGCGAACCGGGGGCAACCCGCCACTGCTTCCAACCCTCAGATTCTAGGATTGAGGGTCCTTGCAAAGATGGAATTCAGCTGGTTTGGACCAATTCAGGAGAACCGGTAGTGGTGACCTGCAGGTGGGCGCCCACCCGCCTGGGCGCAATCCCATCCTATATCGCTGCGTTTCTGACACAGCACACATGCACGGACGGTATGCGCGAGCGAATTGCCGTGTTGTTTGACGTCGCACACATGTGTGGATGGTCTGCGCCAGCGAATTGGTGTGTTTTGTGATGCCACGAGCAAAGCCAGCGGGCACACATGCGTGCTCACATTTCCAGTGCTGGGCAAACTGGTTGCTAGAGTATATGAAGCCCACTTCTGGGTCCTTGGTGCTCTCTGAGTTTGGTTGTTGTTTTGCAGACGTTTTATTACCCAGTCAGATAACATCATCAGTGCTAGTAAGAAACGGGATTTGTTCCAGGGGTGAAATGCTCCCGGTTCGGACCGGATCACCCGATCCGGTAGCAATGGAGGTGGGTGGTTCGGAGAACCGGTAGCAAAAATCCCTGCTCCCCCCTCCATGCCCAGCTGAGCCACGCAATCATCAGAGGCTTTTTATTTTATTTTTAAAAGCATTTTTTCTACAACCTCTTCGGCCGAAAAAATGCTTTTAAAAGTTAAAAAAAAAAGCCTCTGACGATCGTGCGGCTCAGCTGGGATTGTCAGAGGCTTTTAAAAGCATTTTTTCTACAACCTCTTCGGCCGAAAAAAATGCTTTTAAAAGTTAAAAAAAAAAGCCTCTGACGATCGTGCGGCTCAGCTGGGATTGTCAGAGGCTTTTAAAAGCATTTTTTCTACAACCTCTTCGGCCGAAGAGGTTATAGAAAAAATGTTTTTAAAGGGGAAAAAAGCCTCTGCCGATCAGGCAAGTCAGCTGGGATCGTCAGAGGCTTTTAAAAGCATTTTTTTTTACAACCTCTTCAGAGGTTGTAGAAAAAATGGTTTTAAAAGTTTTTTTTTAAAAAAAGTTGGCCACGCCCACTCAGTCATATTACCACCACCCCCAAGCCACGCCCACAGAACCGGTAGTAACAAATTTTACATTTCACCACTGATTTGTTCCCAATTTACCCTATTCTTACTAGCACCGATGAACAGGGAAGCAAGGACCCCATAGTCCTCAAATTCTGCCTCCCTTCTAGCATTGGTGTCGTTACTTAGCTTGGTAATGAAACATCTTTCAACCCTGAAATGCAAATATTCTCTCTTATCGGATTCCCTGAACTGGGGATTCCCCCAGAAGCCACCTACGGAGCATCATTTCTCAAAAAGTCCTTCCCTCCCCTAGAGGACCCTCAAACTTACTTCTCTAAGATCTTGAGATGATCGCCTTTCTGGAAACTGAGGTCCTCCCTGTGAATGGCTTCGTAGTCGTACAAGGCCAACGCGATAAAATCCTCGGTTTCTGGGGGGCGAGGGAAACAAGAAAAGGTTTAGGGTGGAGATAGGGGATACCCACACCCACATTTATGTACTTCCAGGTAAAGCTTCAGTTACATTATCCTGGCCACCATCTTTACAGAAGGAGACCTTTGTGACATTGATAGACCAATGGACATCTATGAAGACAATGTTCTTCAGGAGCATGTAGGACTGAAACCAAGCCTAGATGCCTACAGCGATTCAATTACATCATCCTGGCCACCATCTTTACAGAAGGGGACCTCCGTGACCATGGTAGATTGATGGGCTTCTCAGAAGACAATGTTCTTCAGGAGCATGTAGGACTGGAACCCAGCCTAGATGCCTACAGCAATTCAGTTCATCCTGGCCACCACCATCTTTATTAAATGTGGTGGCCATTAGATGTGGTTAGATCTTTATTAGATGCCTCTGTGACATTGATAAACCAATGGATTTCTCAGAAGACAAATGTTCTCCAGGACAATCTAGGACTGGAACCGAGCCTAGATGCCTACAGCGATTCAATTATATCATCCTAGCCACCATCTTTACAGAAGGGGACCTCCGTGACCATGGTAGATTGATGGGCTTCTCAGAAGACAATGTTCTCCAGGACAATCTAGGACTGGAACCCAGCCTAGATGCCTACAGCAATTCAGTTCATCCTGGCTACCACCGTCTTTATTAGAAAGGGGCCTCTGTGACATTGATAAACCAATGGATTTCTCAGATGACAAATGTTCTCCAGGACAATCTAGGACTGGAACCCAGCCTAGATGCCTACAGGAACAGGATAACGGTCAAAAATGCCAAGATGGTAACTGTGATGGTGCAATCGAAGCAACTATGATTATGTGCCTCCAGACAGAGCTTCTATTACATCTCCTGGCCACCATCTTTTGATTGTATTTGCAGCCCAGGAATCTACTCTCCGCTGTAATGGGAGATACATACCATCCGTTTGCTGGAGCTTGGATCCCTTGATGCCCTGGAATGCAAAAAAAAAAAAAGATTTAATTATTATTATATCTTATGCCAGTGATGTTGTGGATTTATTAAGACAAACACACCTTTTGGATTAATCAGAGACAATTTATATATTGCGCAATAGGTTCAAGGCTCTGTACATGAAGCGTTGAACAAAGACAGAAATTAGGTACAATGGTTTTATACCCTTCTAGACAAAGGATTCTGTTAACTCAGCAATTCATATGGTCATATACATTTGTCATTTTTAATTGACATGTCCTAATTACTGAGTTTCTTTGCAAAACAGTTATAATTCTTTTTGTAGATTACTGAAGCATAGACTCAAATCATCAGCCCGCTTCATTTACATTAGTGACACTTTATCAAAAATGTGGCACTTTTAAGAGACGAAAAATAAGATGGAGCTTGTCTTAGAACCACAGAGATGATCATTAGAAAAAAAAAAAGAATATATCCAGGAACTGCCTCCGATGGTCCCTCAGGAAAGCCAAACTCTTAATCCATGAAGTTGACTCGAAAGAACTTTAACTGAGAGAGAAGTAGTGATTGCAGGAGGACAAGGCGGAATCTGAAAAAGCCCGCACAAAGCACAAAGCAATTCTTTCGTTTCCCAGAGCCCAAACTCCCTGACCACTGGCAGCCAATTTGATGCCGAAAGGTTGTTTTGAGAACGCTAGGGTGCTAGGCAGATAACAGTTCACATTCAGGGCACGATGGCCTTGAAACCAGGCTGAAACTGGCTGCGAGAGAGTTCATTCTGTCTCCGAAGATGTTCCCTCTCTCGAATTCCCAAGCAGTACAGCAAAAGCAAAAAAGCAAGCTAAAGACGCCAGCAAGCCTCCTTCCCACCCACCCACTTTCAATAGAATGGCAGGACACAATAGTGGAACTGACACCAGCTTTGTTTCTATCTGGAAATGTTGCGGTCCGTCAGCGGCCTGTGCGGATTGTAGCTGATTCAGACAGCGAGGAGGCTGGTGTGGTGCTGCGCGAGCAGCCTGTGCAGCTGGCACTCGAGTCGGACAGTGAGGAGGCTGGAGAAGATGTGGTGCCAGAGGCCGGGATTCAGCCAGGGCCTCCAGAACCTCCAGAAGCTCCCATAAGTGAAGAGGAAGAAGAGGAGGAGCCTCTTCTCGATGCACGGGCGCGCAGAGCTGCCAAAAGGCAGGAGTGGCTCCTCAGGAGGAGGTCTCCTCGAGAGTAAGGCTTGGGGCTAATTGGCCACTCCCTTAGTCTTTTTAAGGAGGAACGCCGACTGAAGCAATTTGTAGGAAACAACTTTAGTTCATTCTTCTTCGCGTCTGGATTCTTTGCAAAATTGCTTCTGGGCTTTCAGCCAAACTTAGTAAGAATTGTGATTACTTTATCTTTGGTTTCTTGTAGGCTGTTAAGAAAGTTTATTAACAGCCTTTGTTTGGCAAAGACTGAGTTTTTTTAGTAAATTTAAGTTTTGTATAGACTTTGTGTGTGCTGTATTCTTTGGGGTCTGTAGCTGGGGCAGAAAAGGAAACCATTTCTGGACTTTTTGCTCAAGGACAGGAAAAAAAAAATCAGCTTTTGATTCTGGATTTGGCTGATTCATACGTTTTGTTGTCAAAGAAACGGCTAGTACAGATAGCCCTGGATTCACTCACTATCACAATTGAGCCCAAAATTTTTCTGTTACTCAGCGAGACAGTTTTTAAATGGGTTTTGGCTGCATTGCTGGCTTGATCCCATCTTTCGGTTTTAATTTGTAATTGATTTTATTGGGGTGTTTTAAATTGTGGGCCGAAATTATTTAATATCTTTTTAAATTGTTTTAAATTTTGTATGCTATGTTTTACCTTGGCTGTTCACCGCCCTGAGTCCTGTTGGAGAAGGGCGGTATAAAAATCAAATCAATCAATAAATAAATAAAATAAATTTCAGAGCCGAAGAAGCTTCTTGGGTGAGAAGCGAAACGTCTTCAAAGAAAAAACAAGGAAGTCCAGTTGCCTCTTGAAACAAAAGCACCTCTGAGACAACCATTTTGGGACTTTTCTTGCCACGGTTATTAAGTGAATCCCTGCAATTGAATGAGACACAGACACACATACACAATCACACACCAGAGATGGCTTGATGGTGGGTTCGGTGGTATAACGAACATCCAGAGTCGAGTTCGAGTTCTCTTGCTGTTTCCCCTTTCCTGGGAGAACGTTGAATTTGGATTCTGTGCAGCCCATTCTGGGAAGGGAGAAGAAAAGACCAAAAGATAAATATTCCCATTTTATTCCCCTTCGACTTGCATAACAACAACTGAAATGGACAAGACACAATTTCTGTGTGTGAGAATACAGTTAAACTGAGATTTCAACGCATCTTGCTGCCTCTCTCCTGGGGTTATTCTTGTTTCAAACATTTCCTCCAAATTGCCCTTCTCGGATAAGAACCTGTGCAGGGAATCCTCCTTTAGCGACCAGCTATTTGGTCATTAAGCGAAGCAGTTGCTAAGCAAACCTGCGGCTGCTCTCTTAGCTTTCCTTTGCTTTACGGACCTGCGGAGGTTCTCGATGGGTTGGCAATGTGGCTTTGAGTCACCCTCGTAACGGCGAATGGTCGCTAAAGGAGGCCGTCGCTAAACGAGGACCGCCTGTATGAACCACGACGCAAACTTTTCTTCTGTAGAATGTTTGTCATATGACCAATAATAATAACAAATTCAGCTGTTATCATCTCGACTTTGCTGGACACTCTTCTTTGCAGATAAACTTAATAAAATAAATATACATAAATAAAATAGATCCAGCAGACGCTATCTCCAACAGCTTTTCCTGCAGGAAAAAAAAAATTGCCAAAAGCAGCCAGCACGGAATAGAATAACAGAGCTGGAAGGGACCTTGGAGGTCTTCTAGTCCAACCCCCTGCCCAGGCAGGAAACCTTACACCATTTCAGACAAATGGTTGTCCAATCTCTTCTTTAAAATTTCCAGTGTTGGAGAATTCACAACTTCTTGTGGCAAGCAGTTCCACTGGTTAATTGTTCTCACTGTCAGGAATTTTCTCCTGAGTTCTAGGTTGCTTCTATCCTTGATTAGTTTCCCTCTCCATTAAGGGCAGGGCACTGGGGGTCTTTTTGCTGTCATTGAGTGAGGGGCAGGTGCTTTTTCTCACAAGAAGACCCACCCAGCCAGAGAAGGCCGTGGGGGTGCGGGGGTGTGGAAGCCAGGCACCTGCAACGCACCTCTTTAACAGGAGTTGCAAAACTGCTGGTTCATAGTTCCAGGAGTTGGACTCTCCAGCTGTTATTCTAAACCAGTGGTTTCCAACCTGGGCAGCTTGAAGAGGTGTGGACTTCAACTCCCAGAATTCCCCGGTCAGCAGGGCAAATTCTGAGAGTTGCTGGCTGGGGAATTCTGGGAGTTGAAGTCCACACCTCTTCAAGCTGCCCAGGTTGAGAAACACTGGTCTAAGGCACTAATGGTAGACTGCTTCTTCTCCTCTTCCTCCTCTTCCTTCTTCCTCCTCCTTCCCTTTGCTCCTCCTCCTCCTCTCCTGTGTACATTTTTCTTTTTCTTTTTTGTCCTCTCCTCCTTTCCTCCTTCCCTCCGTTCTTCCTCTCTTTGTTCCTTCCTTCTCTCCCTATTCCCTCCCTCTGTCCCTTCCTTCTTTCTTGCTTCCTCCATTCCTGTTCCTTTCGTTCTTTCCTTCCTTCTCTCCTCCTCCCTCCTCCTTTCTTTCTTTCTCCTTCCTTCCATCTCTCCTCCCTAATTCTCTTCCTCCCTCATTCCCTTTCCTACCTTCCTCCCTCCCTCCCTCCCTCCCTCCTTTCTTTCTCTTTCTTTCCTCCTTCCCTCCTTTTCTTTCTTTCTTTCTTTCTTTTTTCTTTCTTTCTTTCTTTCTTCACCTTCCATCTCCCCTTCCTAATTCTCTTCCTCCCTCATTCCCTTTCCTTCCTCCCTCCCTCCCTCCTTTCTCTTTCCTCCTTTCCTCCTTTTCTTTTTCTTTCTTTCTTTCTTCTCCTTCCATCTCCTCTCCCTAACCCTATTCCTCCCTCACTCCTTTTCCTTCCTCCCTCCCTCCCTCCCTTTCTTTCTTTCTTTCCTCCTTTCCTCCTTTTCTTTTTCTTTCTTTCTTTCTTCTCCTTCCATCTCCTCTCCCTAACCCTATTCCTCCCTCACTCCTTTCTTTCTTTCTTTCCTCCTTCCCTCCTTCTTTCCTTTCTTTCTTTCTCTTTCTTTCTTTCTTTCTTCTCCTTCCATCTCCCCTCCCTAATCCTATTCCTCCCTCACGCCCTTTCCTTCCTCCCTCCCTTTCTTTCTTTCTCTTTCTTTCTTTCTCTTTTTCCTCCCTCACTCCTTCCTCCCTCCCTCCCTCCTTTCTTTCTTTTTTCTCTTTCTTTCTCTCTTTCCTCCCTCATTCCTTCCTCCCTCCCTCCCTCCTTTCTTTCTTTCTCTCTTTCCTCCCTCCCTCCCTTCTTTCTTTCTCTTTCTTTCTTTCCTTTCTCTCTCTCTCTTTCTCTTCCCTCCCTCCCTCCCCCCTCTCCCTCTCTCTCTCTCTTTGTTTTTCTCTGTTTTTGTCCAGCGATGTCAGTTGGCCCCCTTGTTCAGCATGGCTTGCCAGCTCTACAAGAGGAAGCTGGGGTTTGCAGCCACCCTCGCCGGGGTTGGGCGCCCATCAGACTGTGCAAATATATTTCTCAGTGCCGGGAAGTCCCCATTTGCATCTCCTGTCAACAAAGGCAGTGGGCAGCAACGGTTCCTCTCCTGTTTTGCATCCCAGAAGGCAAATTTTTCTGACTCCCTTGCAAAGAAAATAACGGTAGGTCAGAAGGTCTGAATTCGAGTTGCCCGAAGTAATGATTAGCAAAGGAATTTTCTCCTGCCCTGAGTAGAGGCTGGACTAGCGGACCTCTTAGAGCCCTTTCGATTGTAGGATTCCAGATGTCTTCATCTTTACCTCTGTGTACCTCACAACAACCCTTTGAGGTAGGTCAAGTTGCAAGATAGCACCTCCTCAAAGCTCACCAAGAAGCTTTCACAGCTGAATGGAAATTTAAACCTAGCGCTTCCTTCTCTATCTCCTCCAGCTTGTTGGACTACAATCCCCATCATGCCCAACCACTGGCTCCAACCACTACCCGACTGTGGCTATTTCCGCATAATAAATTACTTATATTCCTTTTCCATAGCCACCCATCTCTGTCAATGACTCCAGGCAGCTTACAATTAAAAAAATATATTGCATGATAATACGTATTATCATATGTGGTGGACATGTGTGGAAGCAAAAATATATTGGGCAAAAATGTGTATGTGGTTGATGACGCCACAACATATTGATTTAAAACCGGAACTGTTCCTGTTGGGGATTTTACCGGGAATTTATAGTAAAGAAACCGTATATTTGATTATTCATGTTATAACCGTAGCTAGAATTGTATTTGCACAAAACTGGAAAAGCGAAGAGATCCCTATAGATGAAAATGTGATTAAGAAAATATTAGAATGTGCAGAAATGAACAGATTAACACTTGCAACTCAAGGAAAGGAAAAATCAGATTATTATAATATATGGGAGTTATTTTATCAGTGGTTAGAGAATAAATATGAAAGCAATGTATTGTAAAAATAGATTAGTAGAGAAGAGAAATGTTAGGTTTATGTTACTTTATCAGTATTATTATTATTTAGTATTAATATAAGAATAAATGTAAGAAATGAATATGATGGTAAGTTTAACTGTTAAGACACAAAACAATTTATACCCAGACGATGCACTGTTTAATGAAAGATGGAATAAAATAAAAAAAATTTAATAAGTACAAAATTATATTGCAGTAAAGATGCTAAAAACATTTTCAAACAATAAAAGCCACAGAAGCATCCAACATAAATACAGGCAATTCTCAATTTACGACTACAACAGAAATAACAATTTCTGTTGTTAAGCAAGGCAATTGTTAAGCGAGTCACACCCCATTTCACGACCTTTTTTTTGCCACCGTTGTTAAGTGAATCACTGCACTGGTTAAATTACTAACCCGGTTGTTAAGTGAATCCAGCTTCCCTGTCGACACTGCTCGTCAGAAGGTCACAAAAATGATCGTATGACCATCCCTTTCCAGGACACATCCGTCATAAATATGAATCAGTTGCCAAGCGTCCTAATTTTGATCACGTGACCGCAGGGATTGCCGCCATGGTCATAAGTGCAAGGACTGGTCGGTTGCAAGTCATTTTTTCCAGTGCCCTTGTTAACAAGGAGGAGCCTTGGTGGTGCAGTGGACTAAAGTGCTGTTAAGTAGCACTTAGCTGCCAGCTGCCTGCAATTACTGCGAGTTCGAATCTCACCAGGCTCAAGGTTGACTCAGCCTTCCATCCTTCCGAGGTAGGTAAAATGAGGACCCGGATTGTGGGGGCAATAAGCTGACTTTGTATAAAAAAGAACACCGCTGGGGGGGGGGCAAAAGCCCTACTAAGCAGGTATATACAAAAGTATGAAGGCTATTGCTTAGCACATTGTAAGCCACCCTGAGTCTCTGGAGAAGGGCGGCATATAAATCAAATTAAAAATTAAAAATTAAAAAAAACAGTTGTAAGTCAAGGACTGCCTGTCTACAAAGCAGCTGAGACAGTTGGCCAATTCACACATTCAGAGCCCCGGGCTCGTGAATCATTTAAAAATAATAAAATAATTTAATTTATCTTATTAACTGTATCAATTAATTTTACTGGACACCCGCCTCGATTCGAAGCGACTCTGGGTGGGGCTCACAGCACTAAAAGCATTAAAAAAAAACCATCCACGGTAAATATTTTCTGAAAAGAAAGAAGCATGGAAATTACGCCGAAAAAAATAGAATTGTCGTTAAAAGATGGGGAGGGAAGGAGGGAGAAGATGCAGGAGGGATGGGAGGAGGTGGATTTAGAGAATAACAGAGTTGGAAGGGACCTTGTAGGTCATCTAGTCCAACCCGCCCGCCCAAGCACGAGACCCCACACCAACAATCCATTTTCCAGCTTATTTTATTTATTTATTTATTGGTTCGATTTATATGCCACCCTTCTCCGGAGACTCAGGGCGGCTTACAATGCGTTAAGCAATAGCCTTCATACTTTTGTATATACCTGCTTAGTAGGGCTTTTGGCCACCCCTAAGCGGTGTTCTTTTTTGTACAAAGTCAGCTTATTGCCCCCACAATCCGGGTCCTCATTTTACCTACCTCGGAAGGATGGAAGGCTGAGTCAACCTTGAGCCTAGTGAGATTTGAACTCGCAGTAATTGCAGGCAGCTGGTGCTACTTAACAGCACTTTAGTCTGCTGCACCACCAAGGCTCTTCCAGCTTCACACAAGACCCCCCTCTACTCAAAACAAACTCCGTGGTCTCGGTCCACACTTACCTGCCACGCTCACAAGCTTAGTTTCGAACCCAGGTTTAGCAGTACTTTTACACGCAGCCGTGTCCCCAAAGAAGCAGAAGTTTGCCGGCAAAGAGTGGGAATTAGGAAGTGGCTCACAATTTGTGCATCCCTGCAACTTCGCTTGGGAGGGGGAACAAGAGGGGGGGGTATCCCAACTGTGCCGTGTCACGGTCGCAACCACATCGTGGGAGGGGACATGATGAGCAAAGGCCGCTTCCTTCCGTCCTGATAGGAATCCTCCAGAAATTCACACAGATGCACCAAAAAGCAGAAGCACATTTAAAATATGTATATATATTATTTTTGCGGCTCAGACAGGAATTACGGTAAGCAGGGTGACCTTTGAAACAAACACTTGCAGAAGCTGGACTGGAGGCGTGTGGGGGGGATTGGAAACCCCCCCCCAGGATCAAAACTGACCTCAACTGAGCGGGAAGTGCTGAAGAGGAAGAGGAGGAAGGCTGTGAAGCAGGGGGCTGCCAGGAATTCCGGGTTTTCTCTGCCACCCCAAAATAGCAGCAAAAGGCATCTCCCCAAGTCCCAGGTTCGACAAGGCTAAAGTTTATTTGCTGTTATTATTTTTGCAAATAACAGTTTATTTACTGTTATTATTTTTGCAAATAAAAGTTTATTTACTGTTATTATTTTTGCAAATAACAATTCATTTTCTGTTATTATTTTTGCAAATAAAAGTTTATTTACTGTTATTATTTTTGCAAATAAAAGTTTATTTACTGTTATTATTTTTGCAAATAACTCAAGGCAGTGAACATATCAAGCACATCTTCCTCCTCCTCTTTTCCACGCAACAACAGCCCTGCGAGGTTGGGCTGAGAGAAAGAGTGATTGGCCCAAAGTCATCCAGCTGGTTTTCATGGCTAAGGCAGAACTAGAACTCACAGTCTCCCGCTAATTGACCCAAAGTCACCTAACCAGCTTTTGTGCCTAGGGCAGTACTACAACTCCCTGTCTCCTGGTGGTTGGCCCAAAGTCATCCAGCCAGCTCTCATGGCTAAGATGGGCCTAGAACTCACTGTCTCCCAGTAATTGGCCCAAAATCACTTACCTAGTTTTTGTGCCTAAGGCAGTACTAGAACTCCCCGTCTCCTGGTGATTGGTCTAAAGTCACCCAGCCAGCTGTCATGGCTAAGTCAGGACTAGAACTCACCTTCTCCTGATCATTGGCCCAAAGTCACCCAGTCAGCTTTCACAGCCAAGGTGGGACTAGAACTTACCATGTCCTGGTTTCTACCTTGGTGCCCTAACCACTAGACCAGACTGTCTCTAAACGCCGCCTTCCCCAACTTGGTACCCTCAAGACAGTCCTGCTCGGACGATCACTCCACGATGCCCGCACCCCGGAGATGGCTTCTGCGGATGGTTCACCGGTGATCCATGGTTCGCTGGGCATTTGATCCTTGTTGGTTGTTATCTGATTAGGTGTCACCAACTTATTTATTTATTAAGAAATATGAAGAATAGATTTATTTATTTATTTATTTATTTATTTATTTATTTATTTATTTATTTATTTATTTATTTATTTATTTATTTATACAGTGGTACCTGGGTACTCAACTGCTTTGAAATCAAAATTTGATACGCAACGCGCTTGGATGCAAACACTTCATCCCGATTCATCATGGTTTGTTTGGTATTCAAGGCACAAGCTAGGATTTGTCGGTGTCAGCTGCTCTGTGACTCACTACATTATTTCCTTAAGGAAAAAAAACTGATTTGGTACTCATTGTTTTTGGTGCTCATCGCACCTCCCGGAACCAGAATACAGCATAACAGAGTTGGAAGGGACCTTGGAGGTCTTCTAGTCCAACCCCCTGCTCAGGCAGGAGACCCTATCCCGGTGTTGGCTAACCTTTTTGCCGTCGCATGTCAAAAGTGGGGGTCCCACGGGGGGGGGATGCACTTGCGTGCCCACACTCATAATTCAATGCGCCCCGCCCCCCGCGCATGCGACACTCCCCCCCCAGGTGACCCCCGCTTTTGGCACACGATGGCATGATGGGCCCTTTTCTCACCCTCCCCAGGCTCCAGAGCCTTTCTAGGAGCCTGGGGAGGGCGAAAATGGCCTCCCCCCCTGAGGCCGGAAACAGCCCGTTTCCTGACTTCCGGTGGGCCCAGAAGGCCCAAAAATTAGCTGGCCAGTGTGCGCATTTGTGCTGGAACTCTGCTAGGGCAATGCTTGCGTGCCAACCGATACGGCCCGGCATGCCACCTGTGGCACGTGTGCCATAGGTTCGCCATCACGGCCCTATCCCATTTCAGACAAATGGTGGTCCAATCTCTTCTTAAAAACGTCCAGTGATGGAGCACCCACAACTTCTGGTGGCAAGCAGTTCCACTGGTTAATTGTCCTCCCTGTTAGGAAGTTTCTCCTCAATTCCAGGTTGCTTCTCTCCTTGATTAGTTTCCATCCGTTGCTTCTTTTCCTGCCTTCGGTTGCTTCAGAGAATAATTTGACCCCCTCCTCTTCTTTGGGGCAGCCCCTCCAATATTGGAAGATGCTCTCCTGTCTCCCCTGGTCCTTCTCTTCCCTAGACTAACCATGCCCAGTTCCTGCAATGGTTCATTGTATGTTTTCGCCTCCCGTCCCCTCATCATCTTGGTTGCTCTTCTCTGCACTCTTTCTAGAGTCTCAGCATCTTTTTTATAATATGGTGACTAAAACATACGATGAACGGTTGCAGGAACTGGGCATGGCTGGTCTAGTGAAGAGAAGGACCAGGGGAGACAGGAGAGCATCTTCCAATATTTGAGGGGCTGCCCCAGAGAGGAGGAAGGGGGTCAAGCTGTTTCCCAAAGCAACCAGACAAGGAATAATGGATGGAAACTGATCAAGGAGAGATTCAACCTAGAAATAAGGAGGAATTTTCTGACAGGGAGAACGATCAACCCATGGAACAGAAGTTGCCTTCAGAAGTTGTGGGAGCTTCATCACTGGAGGCTTTCAAGAAGAGACCGGACTGCCCTCGGTCAGCAATGATGCAGGGTCTCCTGCTTGGGCGGGGGGTTGGACTAGATGACCTCCAAGGTCCCTTCCAACTCTGTTCATCGGTAATCTAATCGGTGACCAAAATTGGATGCAATACTCCAAGTGTGGCCTTACCAAGGCCTCAGAAAGCGGTACTAACACACTTCATGGGGTCTTGATTGTATCGCTCTGTTAATGCCGCCGAGGACTGCATCATGACGAGCCCCACCGTACGGCTGTATTTCACACCTCTTAACCGCCAATTTCCCTCAGGGGATTTTAATCATTTTAATGCAATTTACCATCTATTATTGTTTTTGAACTGTCATCGGCTTGGTGAGCCCGGCATAGGAGCAGAGAGATTCTTGCAAATTAAAAAATTAAATTAAATTAAATAATAAAATTAAATAAAATAATAAAATTAAATAAAATAAATTAAAATAAATAAAGTAAAATAAAATAAAATAAAACAAATTATATATATATAAAACAAAATAATAAAGTAAAATAAACTAAAATATAAAATAATAAAATGAAATGAACTGAAATAAAACAAATAATAAAGTAAAATAAACTAAAATAATAAAGTGAACTGAAATGAAACAAATAATAAACTAAAATAAATTAAAATAATGAAGTGAAGTGAAGTGAAGTGAAGTGAAGTGAAGTGAAGTAAAGTAAAGTAAAGTAAAGTAAAGTAAAGTAAAGTAAAGTAAAGTAAAGTAAAGTAAAGTAAAGTAAAGTAAAGTAAAGTAAAGTAAAGTAAAGTAAAGTAAAGTAAAGTAACCAAACCAAACCAAACCAAATGAAATAAAATAAAATAAAATAAACCCCACATGCAGAAAGGCACCGGCAGCCCAGCTTGCTCAATGAGTGACGCCACTGACCGCATGTGGAAGTCCGCAGGAGGAACCGAGGCTCAGCTGTGATAGCAGAAGTTTTCTCCCATCGGTCTGGAAACCCTGCAGCGGCTTTCCTCCTGGCAGAGGCTGCAAAAAGCCTGCAACAGCTGGAAACCTCGGCGTTTCAGACCCGGGAGATTTGCAGACAGCACGGTGGACAATCCCTCTTCCTAAAGTCACAGCCAAACAACCCTTGAAGCTACAATTAGTCCTCGACTTACAGCCATTCAAAGTTACAATGGCATTGAAAAAAGTGACTTATGACCGGTCCTCACACTTACATCCATCCCAGTATCTCCATAGTGACATGATTAAAGTTCAGATACTTGGCCACTGGCCTGCATAAGTAGTCCTGGACTTGCAATCATTTGTTTAGCAACCGTTCAAAGTTACATTGATACTGAAAATGGCATTTGTCACCAGTCCTCACACTTATGACCATCCCAGTTACCCTGTAGTCATGTGGTCAAAATTGAGGTGCTTGGCAACCGGCCTGTACAAATAGTCCTTGACTTATAACCGTTCATTTAGCAACTGTTCGAAGTTAAAATGATACTGAAAATGCTAATTGTGACCGATCCTTGTACTTACGACCGTCCCAGCATCCCTGTGGTCACATAGTAAAAGTTCAGGTGTTTGGCAACTGGCATGTACAAGTAATTTTATTTTTGCATAATCATATTAACTAGCCATTTTTATAACGACACATCTGTTTAATCGGTAAAACCCAAAATCAAAGTTTCATTTTTTCCCCCCAGCTCAAGCACAAAGTCCAGAAGCGGTTTCCAAGGAGAAATAAAATTATTTGTATTTTTTTTTTCCTTGATCAAACCAGACAGTTTGTGGAGCGCCCGCAATCTTTGGAGTCTTAAGGTGCCATTCAACCACAAAGGTGAACATTATGTTCTCCAGACGTTTCCTCGAGTTCTCCACTTACTGTCCCATTGAGCTCTGGGAACAGACAGTGTAAGAATTGTGACAGCCACTATGTAAGACAAACAGGTAAAACTGGTAGAGGGAATCCATGGACACCAACCAGCAGCCAGAAGATATGATGAAAAGCCTTTAATTGCACCACACTTGGACAGATGCCACCATAGTTTCAACTGGGAAACTGTCAGCATCCGAGACCAAGCCAATGCCGGAGAATTCCTGGAAGCCTGGCATTCAGACAAAGCAGCCGTCAGCAGGCACATAGAGGTAAACAACATTTGCACACCATTCAAAAGAGACCCTCAACAAGCTAAGAAGGAAACCAAAAGGCCGAAACACCTCCAGACCAGCTATCAACACCCAGAGATTAACACCAAGATTAATTTCAGACCAACAACCAAAGCTGTAAACAACAGCCCCATCAAGGAACTACCAACTCAGACAAACAGTCAACAACAGTCTAATCAAGGAACCAGACAATCCCAACAACAATAACGGGGTGCAAACCTGAGAGCAGCCCCCATTCCTTTGTAGCTCTGATGATGTTCTCTAGTTGGGTCAAGAAGAAAACAACCGAGCTCAGAGAGCACCGAGGACTCCACAGTTCCTCTCCTTCTCTTTCTCTTCCTCTTCTCCTCCTCTTCCCCTTTCCCTTCTCCTCCTCCTCCCCTCCTCCTCCCAGCCCTTCTCCTCCCACTCCGTACCACAAACGTCGCTACCTTCCAGCACTAATGATATCACCTAGTTGAGTCATGAAGCATCTGCAAGAAAGTCACCAACCTCAGAGAGCACCAAGGACCCCGTAATCCTCCTCTTCCTCTTCTTCCTTCCTCTTCCTCCCTGCAAACCCCACTCCCTTCTAGCACTGATGATGTTATCTAGATGGGTCATGAAATGTCTGCAAGAAAACAGCCAAGCTCAGAGAGCACCAGGGACCCCACAATTCTTCTCCCTCCCTCCTTCCCTTCCTCCCTCCCTTTTCCTTCCTTCCTTCCTTCCTTCCTTCCTTCCTTCCTTCCTTCCTTCCTTCCTTCCAGCACTGATGATGTTCCCTAGTTGGGTCATGAAATGTCTGCAAGAAAACAGCCAAGCTCAGAGAGCACCAGGGAAGGAGGAACCACAGTTCTTCTCCTTCTCCTTCTCCTTCTCCTTCTCCTTCTCCTTCTCCTTCTCCTTCTCCTTCTCCTTCTCCTCCTCCTTCTCCTTCTCCTCCCCTCCCTCCCTCCTTTCTTTCTTTCTTCCTTCCTCCCTCCCTTTTCCTTCCTTCCTTCCTTCCTTCCTTCCTTCCAGCACTGATGATGTTCCCTAGTTGGGTCATGAAACGTCTGCAAGAAAACAGCCAACCTCAGAGAGCACCAACGCCCCCACATTTCTCCTCCTGTAGTCCCCCCAAGGCACAAAAGCCAGCTAGGTTGACTTTGGGCCAATCACCAGGAGATGGAGAGTTCTAGTCCCGCCTTAGGCAGGAAAGCCAACTGGGTGCCCAGCCGAATTCTGCAAGGGGCTCCCCCTGAAACAAAAGCTGCTGGGCGACCCTGCAGGTTTAAAGGCCTCTGGGAAAGATAGCGTGGGAACCACCTGGCTGAGTCAACACATTCCCCAACAGAGAAGAGGAAGAGACCAGGGGGCCCCTCCCCTCAGGGCCTTCTCTGCACCGGGTTTCAATGAAGTGTCAACCACCCAGCTGCAACTAGCCAACCCCAAAGCCGCAGGGTGTTCGAGAAGCGAGATCCGATCTCGTGGTCAGAAGCCGGAAACAAGAGTGCAAGTAAAACTCACTGAGCAGAGTTTGGCTAGCAGGCAGGAAGTCTGCGCCAGGCTGATTAAAGAAGGGGGCAGTTTGGGGATCGGGATGCTCCCATGCCAGGGACCCTGAGACAGGCAATTACGATTCTGGCGGTCGTAAAGCGGATCAATACATGACAGTACACATATAGACTGGGTGAAACCAGGCTTAATAGCAGGAACTGTGAGAGGGATCTTGGAGTCTTAGTGGACAACCGGCTAAATAGGAGCCAGCTGTGTGCGGCGGCAGCCAAAAAAGCCAATGCAATCCTAAACTGCATTAACAGAGGGATTCAATCAAGATCAAGGGAGGTACTAATACCACTCTATAAAGCCCTAGTAAGGCCACACCTAGAGTCCTGCATCCAGTTTTGGTCACCACACTATTAAAAAAGATGTTGGGACTCTAGGAAGAGTGCAGAAAAGAGAAACCAAGATGATGGGGGGACTGGAGGCTAAAACATATGAAGAACGGTTGCAGGAACTGGGCACGGCTGGTCTATGGAAGAGAAGGACCAGGGGAGACAGGAATGCAGTCTTCCAATATTTGAGGGGCTGCCCCAGAGAGGAGGAAAGCACCTGAAGGCCAGAAAAGGAACAATGGATGGAAACTGATCAAGGAGAGATTCAACCGGGAAGTAAGGAGAAATTTTCTGACAGTGAGAACAATTAACCAATTGACAAATGGCCATCCAGTTTCTTCTTAAAAACCTCCAGTGATGAAGCTCCCACAACTTCTGGAGGCAAGCAGTTCCACTGATTAATTCTTCTGTCAGGAAGTTTTTCCTTAATTCCAGGTTGCTTCTCTCCTTGATCAGTTTCCATCCATTGTTTCTTCAGGTGCTTTGGAGAACAGAACAGAGTTGGGAGGGACCTTGGAGGTCTTCTAGTCCAACCTCCTGCTCAACCAGGAGACCCCATCTCATTCTGGACAAATGGCCATCCAGTTTCTTCTTAAAAGCCTCCAGTGATGGAACACCCACGATTTCTGGTGGCAAGCTCTTCCACTGGTTAATAGTCCTTGCTGTTAGGAAGTTTCTCCTTCATTCCAGGTTGCTTCTCTCTTTGACTAGTTTCCATCCATTCCTTCTTGTCCTGCCTTCTGGTGCTTTGGAGAATAAGTAGACCCCTCCTCTTTGTGGCAGCCCCTCAAATATTGCAACACTGCTATCCTGCTTCCGTTCGTCTTTAATCCGCTTATCACTCATGGTCTGACCGCCTCTCTGTCCAGCTTCATACTTCTGACCCAAATCCATTTCTTTAAAAGTCGCTTTTATTCCCGATTTGCATCTCTTCCCATCTGTTTGCATTTCCATTCTGCAACTTCATGTTCCCTTTTCTGCGGTTTCTTTTGGTAAACTTCCTTGTTCTGAAGCAAACCTTCTCTAGAGTATCTTTCTGGGCTTACTACTGGTTGCTAAGGGAAGTTACGGGGCGAAAGACTGGTGGAGGCCAGCCGAGGAGAAAAGTTTGTGGCTAATAACCCAGAGGCGAAAACCTCAAGGCAAAACAGGCAAGGCGAAGAGACCGAGCCGAAAAGTCCCATTCCGCGTTACAATGGACCTCCCCACAGCTACTCCCCCGCCACAAAATAGATCATAAAACTGGACACAGTCACGTAGCAAAACCCTCTGAACGACTGCCCCGACTTACAACTGTAATGTATCTATTGATTTATTAACCTATCATTAAATTTAAATTTAATTATTAAGTGCCACTCGTTCGGTTTACAAAGCGACTCTGCAAAGGGTAATTCTGGGCTCAATTCTGGGGACTTCCTGTACATGAAGTCCACATTCTAAGAACCAGTTTGCTGTAGTGGTGAAGGTGCTGGACTAGAAACTTGGAACCTGGAGTTCTATTTATTTTATTTATTTATTGGTTTGATTTATATGCCGCCCTTCTCCGGAGACTCAGGGCGGCTTACAATGCGTTAAGCAATAGTTTTCATACTTTTGTATATACCTGCTTAGTAGGGCTTTTGGATCCCCCTAAGCGGTGTTCTTTTTTTATACAAAGTCAGTTTATTGCCCCCACAATCCGGGTCCTCATTTTACCTACCTTGGAAGGATGGAAGGCTGAGTCAACCTTGAGCCTGGTGAGATTTGAACTCGCAGTAATTGCAGGCAGCTGGCAGCTAAGTGCTACTTTAACAGCAGTTTAGTCCCCTGCACCACCAAGGCTCTTATTAGATAGATGATAGTTAGACAAGACAGACAGACAGATAATAGATAGATAGATGAGAGAGACAGAGAGATGATAGATAGATAGATAGATAGATAGATAGATAGATAGATAGATAGATGATAGATAGATTCATTTATTTATTTATTTATTGGTTCGATTTATATGCCGCCCTTCTCAATGCGTTAAGCAATAGCCTTCATCCTTTTGTATATACCTGCTTAGTAGGGCTTTCGGCCCCCCCTAAGCGGTGTTCTTTTTTATACAAAGTCAGCTTATTGCCCCCACAATCCGGGTCCTCATTTTACCTACCTCGGAAGGACGGAAGGCTGAGTCAACCTTGAGCCTGGTGAGATTTGAACTCGCAGTAAGTGCAGGCAGCTGGTGCTACTTAACAGCACTTTAGTCCGCTGCGCCACCAAGGCTCTTATCTAGTCCCCTCTCCCTCAGCCATGAAAGCCGTCTGGGTGACTTTGGGCCAATCACTAGGAGACAATGAATTCTAGTCCCGTTTTAGGCATGAAAGCTGGCTGGGTGACTGAGTCAATATCTAGGACAGTGGTGGCGAAGCTTTTACTCACCGAGTGCCAGATACCAGCTTCGATACCACGCCCCACCGTGCGCGGTGTGCACAATTGCACCATCTGCACACGCATGCAGCTTTCGCATGGCTCCCCCGTGCATGCATTGCACACGCAAAAGCCATGCGTATGTGCCGATGGTGCAGTTGCACGCACAGCAGACAGCTTTCACACACACGTGAACGCCATCTGCAAATGCGCGCGCTGCATGCAGGAACTCGTGCACCCATGCGCAAATGCACACCCGTGCACAGGAGAGCTCCATAGAGCAGCTGGGTCTCCGGAATTGCACGCACGCGCACCGGGGGCCTGAACACCAGCTGGGGCGCACACACATGTGCAGCTGTAGGTGAGTTGGGCGACAGCTCGCGTGCCTGGAAAGATGGCTCTGTGTGCCACCTCGGGCACGCGTGCCATAGGTTCGTCATCACGGATCTAGGAGAAGGTGAGTTCTAGTTCCACTTTAGCCATGCAAGCCAGCTGGGTGACTTTGGGCCAGTTAGTTTCTCTCAGTTCAGCTGGGAAAAAATAGGAGGGAGCATTCTTTATAAGCTCTGGACAATTTCTGGACATGCATTCGGTTAGACTTGCCATTATTTGTGCAACACAAAAGTTTGGTCCCTTTAGTGGCAATGTTTACCTTTGCAACGTTTACAGGTTGTCCTCGAATTACAATGGTTCATTCAGTGACTGTTCGAAGTTCGAAGGCACTAAAAAAAGTGACTTAGGGCCGTGTTTCACACTTACGACCGTTGCAGTGTCCCCTTGCTCACGCGATCACATTTCGGCCACTTGGCCACGGACTCATATTTATGACGCAGGCTCCCCGGGTCACGTGATTCCCCTTTTGCGACCTTCTGAGAAGCAAAATCCATAGGGAAGACAGATTCACTTAACAACTGTGTGACTCGTTTAACAAATGCAATGATTCGCTTAACAATCGTGGCAAGAAAAGTCATGAAATGGGGCGCTGAACACATGTTTCACTTTGCAACATAATTTTTGGTCTCGATTGTGGTTGTAAGTCGACCATAATTGGAAGCAGAATTTCCACTGCTGAGCAAGGCAGCTGTTAAGTGACCCTATTTTACAACCTTTTTTGCCCTGGTTGTTAAGTGAATCACTGCAGTTGTTGAGTGACTCATGCGGTCATTGAGCGAATCTGGCTTCACCCATTGGCTTTGCTTTTTTTTCTTTCCCTCCCTTCTTTCCTCCTCCCTTCTTTCCTCCCTCTTCTCTCCTTCTTTCCTTCCTCTTTTCCTCCTCTCCTTCCTTTTCTCCTTCTTTCCTCCCCTCCTCCTTTTTCTTTCTCTCCTTCCTTCCCTCCTCCCTCCTTCTCTCCTTTCTTTCCCTCCTTCCTTTCCTTCTTTCCTTCCCTCCTTCTCTCCTTTTACTTCTCTCCCTCCTTCTCACCTTTTCCTTCTCCCCTTCCTTCTTTCCTTCCTTCTTCTCCCCTTTCTTTCCCTTCTCTCCTTTTTTCTTTCCCTCCTTCCTTCTCACCCTCTTTCCTTCTCCTTCTTTCCTTTCTTTCCCTCCTTCCATTCCTCATGCCTTCTCTCCTTCCTTCTTCCCTTCCCCCTTCCTTCTTTTTCCTTTCCCTCCCTCCTCCCTCCTTTCCTTCCCTCCCTCCTTCTCCCCTTTTCTTCTCTCCTTCCTTCCTTCCTCCCTTCTTCTCCCCTTTCTTTCCCTTTCCTTATTTCCTCCTTTCTTCTCCTCCTTCCTTCTCTCCTTCCCTTCCCCCTTCCTTCTTTTTTCTTTCCCTCCCTCCTCCCTCCGTTCCTTCCCTCCCTCCTTCTCCCCTTTTCCTTCTCTCCTTCCTTCCTTCCTTCCTCCCTTCTTCTCCCCTTTCTTTCCCTTTCCTTCCTTCCCTCCTTCCTTCTCACCTCTCCTTCTTTCCTCCCGTCTTCTCTCCTTTCTTTCCCTCCTTCCTTTCCTCATGCCTTTTCTCCTTCCTTTCTCCTTCTTCCCTTCCTTCTTTTTTCTTTCCCTCCCTCCTCCCTCCTTTCCTTCCCTCCCTCCTTCTCCCCTTTTCCTTCTCTCCTTCCTTCCTCCCTTCTTCTCCCCTTTCTTTCCTTTTCCTTCCTTCCCTCCTTCCTTCTCACCTCTCCTTCTTTCCTCCCGTCTTCTCTCCTTTCTTTCCCTCCTTCCTTTCCTCATGCCTTCTCTCCTTCCTTTCTCCTTCTTCCCTTCCTTCTTTTTTATTTCCCTCCCTCCTCCCTCCTTTCCTTCCCTCCCTCCTTCTCCCCTTTTCCTTCTCTCCTTCCTTCTTTCCTCCCTTCTTCTCTCCTTTCCCTTCCTCCTTCCTTTCCTTATTTCCTCCTTTCTTCCCCTCCTTCCTTCTTTCCTTTCCTTCCCTTCCCCCTTCCTTTTTTCTTTCCCTCCCTCCTCCCTCCTTTCCTTCCCTCCCCCCTTCTCCCCTTTTCCTTCTCTCCTTCCTTCTTTCCTCCCTTCTTCTCTCCTTTCTCTTCCTTCCTTTCCTTACTTCCTCCTTCCTTCTCTCTTTCCCTTCTCTCCTTCCTTCTTTCCTCCCTTCTTCTCTCCTTTCTCTTCCTCCCTCCTTTCCTTCCCTCCCTCCTCCCTCCGTTCCTTCCCTCCCTCCTTCTCCCCTTTTCCTTCTCTCCTTCCTTCCTTCCTCCCTTCTTCTCCCCTTTCTTTCCCTTTCCTTCCTTCCCTCCTTCCTTCTCACCTCTCCTTCTTTCCTCCCGTCTTCTCTCCTTTCTTTCCCTCCTTCCTTTCCTCATGCCTTCTCTCCTTCCTTTCTCCTTCTTCCCTTCCTTCTTTTTTATTTCCCTCCCTCCTCCCTCCTTTCCTTCCCTCCCTCCTTCTCCCCTTTCCCTTCTCTCCTTCCTTCTTTCCTCCCTTCTTCTCTCCTTTCTCTTCCTCCTTCCTTTCCTTCTTTCCTCCTTTCTTCCCCTCCTTCCTTCCCGCCGCGCCGCTCACCTGCCGGCTCTCCTCCCGGAGCTGCCCCGAGGGCGCGTTCCGAGCGCTCCGAGCCTCCCGCGGTCAGTGGAGCCGCCTCCGCCTCCCCGGCAGCCTCTCGCGATCCTCCCCGACGGCCAGCCAGGCTCGACTGCCAGGGCAGCGCCGGGAACCGCCGCGGAAACCAGACCCCACGGCGGCCGCGCCTCCTTGCAGGAAGCGGCGCCCGCGGGCGCCTCCTGGCCGGCCAGCTGTGCTCACAACTGGCTGGCTGCGCGTCTGGAGATCGCGCCTGCAAAACGGGGGGGGGGAGGCTTTCCTGGAGGGGGCGCGGGAGAAAGAGGCTGCCCTGATTCCATGGCGGTTTTAAAGTTTGAGACTGAGTTTTAATTGAAATGTTTTAAATTATGGGCCAAATTTCATTTTTTTAAAAAAATTTGATTTATATGCCGCCCTTCTCCGGAGACTCAGGGCGGCTTACAATGCGCTAAGCAATAGCCTTCATCCTTTTGTATATATTTTATACAAAGTCAGCTTATTGCCCCCACAAACCGGGTCCTCATTTCACCTACCTTAGAAAGGATGGAAGGCTGAGTCAACCTCAGCCTTGATAGTACAGTGGTTATGAACCCTGTTATTAAGACCAGCTGCCTGCAATTTACTGCAGGTTCGAATCTCACCAGGCTCAAGGTGGACTCAGCCTTCCATCCTTTCTAAGGTAGGTGAAATGAGGACCCAGTTTGTGGGGGCAATAAGCTGACTTTGTATAAATATACAAAAGGATGAAGGCTATTGCTTAACACATTGTAAGCCACCCTGAGTCTCCGGAGAAGGGCGGCATATAAATAAAAAAAAAATCAAAATCAAAATTTTGCAGTATCCTTCCCCTGGAGTGGGGTGGGAATGAAGATTTTGCAATATCCTTCCCCCAGGAGTGGGGAGGGAATGGAGATTTTGCAGTATCCTACCCCTGCCACGCCCACCATGCCACACCACACCACGCCCACCAAGCCACACCCACAGAACCAGTAGTAAAAAAAATTGGATTTCACCACTGATTTGAGGGGCTGCCACAAAGAGGAGGGGGGGATCAACTTATTCTCCAAAGCATCAGAAAGCAGGACAAGAAGCAATGGATGGAAACTAATCAACCTGGAATTCAGGAGCAACTTCCTAACAGTGAGGACAATTAACCCGTGGAACAGCTTGCCACCAGAAGTCGTTGGGTGCTCCATCGCTGGAGGTTTTGAAGAAGAGATTGGACGTCCTCCACCTATCTAAAATGGTACAGGATCTCCTGTTTGAGCAGAGGGGTGGACTAGAAGACCTCCGAGGTCCCTTCCAGCTCAATTCCAAATTGAATAGTCTAAATTTTAAGACTTGTGGACTTCGTGGCTGGCTGGGGGGATTTGGTGATCAATTCAGAATAGAGCTGGGAGGAACTCTGGAGGTCTTCTAGTCCAACCTTCTGCTGAAGCAGGAGACTCCACACCATCTCAGATAAATGGGTGTCCACTCCAGTCTCTTCTTTTTTTTTTTATTGTATTTTTATTGTTAAAAGAATAACAGAAAAAAAAAAACAATACAAAAATCAATAGTAAAGAAAGAAAAAATTTTTTCCCCCCAACGTGCTATACAAATGGAAAGGAAGTTTTAGGAAATGAAAGTCTTCAGTTCTTCCAAAAATCTCTTTGATAAGGTACTGGCGCCGATTCATCCAATCTCCCAAGTGCAAAGTCCACAAATGGTTGCCAAGTGTTCCAAAAAACATTTTCTTTATATATACCACTTCTAATTTTAATATCACAAGTCAATTTATCATTTAATGCAAATTTCCATGTTTCATTATACCATTCTTCTAATTTTAAGTCAACATTTAATTTCCAATATCTAGCAATTATAATTCTCCCCATTATAACCAAAATCCTCACCAATTCTCTTTCTCCAGTTGTTAATGTTGTTTCATTCAATATTAATAATAATATGGTTTCCAATTTCAATTTGACCCTCTTCTTAATCATTTCAAATATTTCATTTTCTATCCTAGACCAAAAAAGTTCAACCCCATTACATTTACACCACATATGAACGTATGTCCCAAGTTCCACTTTACATCTCCAACACATTTTATCCCCTTTATTATCCATTTGAAAAAGTCTTATTGGGGTCAGATACCACTTCCAAATAACTTTATAATTATGTTCTTTAATCCTTATTGATAATGTCCTCAATATTCTGCTAACCCAGTTCATATTCCAATTTTGATTAGAAATTTCAATACCCAGTTCTTTTACCCAATTCTCTTTCATTACCATTTGTGAATTATTATTAAAGTTAATAATTTTATAAATTTTGCTAACTAATCCCTTTGGCCCAATTTCATCTTTTATTATTCGAGATGTCAAATTTTCAAATTCCGTTTCCTTTCTACTCTCATCATTCCTTTCTTTACATTTCCTATTCCATTTATTCATTTGAATTCTTTCGAACCAATTAATGTTTAATTTTCCATAAATTTCCTCTTTCCTCATTTCATTTTCTGTAAATTTCAACCATTCACTAATTGTTTCCCCTTTCTCTTCTATTATAATCCTCTCTCTGTTACTATTTAATTTCATTGGGCAATTCTCTTTTAGTTTACCTAAATACAATACGTCTGGTATTAATTTTTTTGCTACTCTGTCCCAATTTTTAGTCAAACTATTTAACCAATAATTACAAATTTTACCTTTAAAATTTTCCAAAAACCATTTGTAACAAACTTCTTTATTTCCTTCATTTCCAAACTACCCCAAAGTTCAACATCTCCTTTTAAAATTTTTACTACTGTTCTTATATTAAATGCTCTATAATAGTTTAATAATTTTGGAATTCCTAAACCACCTTGTTTTTGGTTCTGATACCACATTTCCAGTCTCTTCTTAAAAACCTCCATTGATGGAGCACCCACAACTTCTGGTGGCAAGCAGTTCCACTGATCGATTGTCCTCACTGTTAGGAAGCATCTCCTTAGTTCCAGGTTGCTTCTCTCCTTGGTTAGTTTCCATCCGTTGTTTCTTGTCCTGCCTTCGGGTGCTTTGGAGAATAAGTTGACCCCCCCTCTTCTTTGGGGCAGCTCCCAAAATATTGGAAGACTGCCATCATGTCCCCCCTAATCCTTCTTTTCTCTAGACTGGCCAAACCCAATTCCTCCAATCCTTCTTCCTATGTTTTTGTGTCCAGGCTTTTCATCATCTTCTTCGCACTTTTTCCAAAGTCTCAACCTCTTTTTTTGTAATGTGGTGACCAAAACTGGATGCAGTATTCTAGGTGTGGTCTTACTAGGGCTTTATAGAGTGGTATTAGTAGTACCTCCTGTTAAGGATATTGTTGTTGTGTTACCAACCAGCAGAGTGTAGAGCACAGAGAAACGTTGCTGAGAGCAATGAATAAGAGATATGCAAACTGGTTTATCAAAAGTTTACTTTATAGTGAAAAAAACAATCTCGTAGTCTTTTAAATCAATCCAAGTCTCTGCCAGTTAAATCAGTCCGAAGTTACAGATATCTTCTTACCACACAAACAATAGTTGGTTAGAATAACAAACTCACTCTGGTTCACAAACCACGATGGTAGCAGATCCATCCAACGATGATAGCACAATGGTAGCAACTCCACACACAATGGTAGCATATCATCAACTGAATACTTTACAGTACCTTTCTTAAATACGTTTACAACCAGTGATTATCTAATTACAGCATGACTCAGCATTACAATGAATCAGCAGTAAAACCTTAAAAGTCATACAATACATCTTCATATTAAAGTTACAGAACACTTATATTGCCTGGACAACGTGTTAGGCTCAAACCATATCCTAACACCTCCCTTGACCTTGATTGTATCCCTCTGTTTATACAATCCAGGATTATATCACCTACAACCAATGATTGTATTGAATTCTGGGAGTTGTAGTCCACAAGTCGTAAAATTGCCAGAGGTTGGACACCCCTGTTCTAAAACATGGCACAGTTATACCAGTGGTGAAATCCAAATTTTTTTACTACCGGTTCTGTGAGCATGGTGTGGCTTGGTGGGCGTGGCTTGGTGGGTGTGGCAGGGGAAGGGTACTGCAAAATCTCCATTCCCACTCCACTCCAGGGGAAAGATACTGTGAAATATGTGAAATATTGAGCCTTGGTAGCACAGTGGACTAATGCACTGTTATTAACATCTGCTGCTTGCAATTAGCCTTGGTAGTACAGTGGTCTAAGGCACCCTGTTATTAAGCTGGTTATTAAGACCAGCTGCCTGCAATTACTGCAGGTTCGAATCTCGCCAAGGCTCAAGGTTGACTCAGCCTTCCATCCTTTCTAAGGTGGGTAAATTGAGGACCCAGTTTGTGGGGGCAATAAGCTGACTTTGTATAAATATACAAAAGGATGAAGGCTATTGCTTAACGCATTGTAAGCCGCCCTGAGTCTCCGGAGAAGGGCGGCATATAAATCAAATTAAAAAAAAAAAAATTACTGCAAGTTCAAATCTCACCAGGCTCAAGGTTGACTCAGCCTTCCATCCTTTCTAAGGTAGGTAAATTGAGGACCCGGATTGTGGGGGCAATAAGCTGACTTTGTATAAATATACAAAAGTATGAAGGCTATTGCTTAATGCATTGTGAGCCGCCCTGAGTCTTCGGAGAAGGGCGGCATATAAATTAAAGCAAAAAAAATAAATAAATAAAAAATCCCCATTCCCTCCTTACTCCTGGGGGAACGATATTGCAAAATCCCCATTCCTATCCCACTCTTGAGGGAAGGATATTGCAAAATCTCCATTCCCTCCCCACTCTTGGGCCAGCCAGAGGTGGCATTTGCCGGTTCTCCGTACTACTCAAAATTTCCGCTACCGGTTCTCCAGAACCTGTCAGAACGTACTGGATTTCACCCCTGGGTTATACTATCCCAGAACTTAAATTACTAGATCACTATGGCGGTGAGTTTGCCACACACTGTGTGTGTAACCACTGTATTAGGAAAACAAGCAACTGTTTTGAAACACCCTGTCTTATGCGAACTAACAAATTGCACCAACTGGCTATAATAACAAATTGAACATTCAAATAAAGCTGCACGCATGGATTTGAATACTAGATACATAGAATACAAACGTAGAGGAGAAAAATACTCTTATGTGTAGGATAACAGCAGTGATATGTGGTATCCTTGAATTTTGCCCTTTTTTATTCGTTTTTCCTCTGAAATATTCTTTCCAGCTGACATTAAGAAAGCTTGAGAGACAGAAATCAATGCAAGGAACAGGGGAAATTGGTTATCTTCAGAACAGAAATGACAAACCCACACTGTGGCCTAGATCAGTGTTGGGCTCATAAAAGATGTCTGGGCTTCAGTTCCCAGAATTCCCAACCAGCATGGATGGACTTTCATTCCCAGGATCCCCCAGCCAGCAGAATGGATGGATGATGGATGGATGGATGGATGGAAGAGGAGAAGGAATACAGAATCAGAGAAAGAAAATGAGAAGGGAAAGGAGGAGGAGGAGGAGGGGGAAGAAGAAGAAAAGAGGAGGAGAGGAGGAGGAGAAAGAGGCAAAGAAGAAGATGAGGAGGAGAGAGAAGAAGAAGAAAAGAGGAGAGGAGGAGGAGAAAGAGGCAAAGAAGAAGAGGAGGAGGAGAGAGAAGAAGAAGAAAAGAGGAGGAGGAGAGGAGGAGGAGAAAGAGGCAAAGAAGAAGAGGAGGAGAGAGAAGAAAGGAGGAGGAGAGGAGGAGGAGAAAGAGGCAAAGAAGACGAGGAGGAGGAGAGAGAAGAAGAAGAAAAGAGAGGAGGAGGAGAAAGAGGTGAAGAAGAGGAGGAGGAGAGAGAAGAAGAAGAAAAGAGGAGGAGGAGAGGAGGAAGGAGAAAGAGGCAAAGAAGATGAGGAAGAGAGAGAAGAAGAAGAAAAGAGGAGAGGAGGAGGAGAAAGAGGTGAAGAAGAGGAGGAGGAGAGAGAAGAAGAAGAAAAGAGGAGGAGGAGAGGAGGAAGGAGAAAGAGGCAAAGAAGATGAGGAAGAGAGAGAAGAAGAAGAAAAGAGGAGAGGAGGAGGAGAAAGAGGCAAAGAAGAAGAGGAGGAGGAGAGAGAAGAAGAAAAGAGGAGAGGAGGAGGAGAAAGAGGCAAAGAAGACGAGGAGGAGGAGAGAGAAGAAGAAGAAAAGAAGAGAGGAGAAGGAGAAAGAGGCAAAGAAGACAAGGAGGAGGAGGAGAGAGAAGAAGAAAGGAGGAGGAGGAGAGGAGAAAGAGGCAAAGAAGACAAGGAGGAGGAGAGAGAAGAAGAGAGGAGGAGGAGAAAGAGGCAAAGAAGATGAGGCGGAGGAGAGAGAAGAAGAAGAAAAGAGGAGGAGGAGAGGAGGAGGAGGAGAAGAAGAAGGAGAAGAAGGAGAAGGAGAAGAAGGAGAAGGAGAAGAAGATTGGATGCTTAGATCAGTGTTTCTGAACCTTGGCAGCTTGAAAATGTGTGTACCAACTCCTAAACTTCACGATGGCTGGGGAATTCCTGGAGTTGAGGTCCACCCATCTTCAAGCAGCAAAGCTGAGAAGCAATGATCTTGTAGGCCAGGGATCTCCAACCTTGGCAACTTTAAGCCTTGGTGGACTTGAACTCCCAGAATTCCCTGGGGAATTGTGGAGATCCCTGTTCTAGGCCGAGCCCATTTCTACCTCTTGGCAAAGTCATTGCCTATCACAGGAGACACCCTTCTGGTGTTGGTGGATGGCAGGTCCTGACCCATCAGGACCACAACAGCCTTGATGGACCAGGCCACTGAACGACAAGAGAAAGAGGCAGAATTGGGACACGCATTCCGAGGAAAGGACTTGGTGTGACACACTTTAATTTCCAAGCAGAAGTTTGGCTGAAAACCGAAAGGTTCCTTTGGGGCTAACAAACGCAAGACAAGGAGGAATTTTCCCAGTCTGGCAATTTGCATCTTATAGGTCACCCCACCCATCTCCACGAGTTCATGTATTGGCAGGAAACTTGAGTTAGGCAACGTCAACTTCAAGCAAGAAGTAGACGGAGGAGTTTCCCTGATTCTGCAATTCTGCAGAGCCGTCAAATATCGGAGACTGTTGGGCACCAGATTCAGAAGTTGAGGATCATCTATCATGTGAAGCCACCAGGAAAGTCCATCCAACGTTGGTGTGGACTCAATGATCCTCAAAACCAGGCAGAGCTTTGTTGATGCATCATGGTTGCTATCTTGACTTTTCTGTCCTGTCCTGCAGGTGTCTTCATCTTCTCCTCTGAGCTTGGAGAAGGGTCTTCTGGACTGGAGAACTTCTCCTTTGGGCACTAGGAGAGTTCCAGAGCCCAGGTTGGTGGCCTCTGGTCTCATGAAGCTGCATCAGATCCCTCTTCTATTTTCACCACTCAGTTTGATCGATGGTACTTCCAACCTAGAGCCTTCTGGATGGCAAGAGCTGTGGGTATTTTGGTGGTCCAACATCATGCCTGAAGGTTGCTTGATGGCATGGAGGCCACAGGAGCTTCTCCGACAGCTGGTTATCCAGTAGATGGAGAGCAGAAATGTTGGTGAGAAAATAAAGGGCGGTGGAGGATGCTCAATTCTCAGATGAAGTCCTTCACCTCTTCTTTAAAAAAATTGTGGGTGCTCCATCACTGGAGGATTTCAAGAAGAGACTGGGCAACTGTTTGTATGACATGGTATATGGCCATGAAGGTGTTGTGGCCCGTCAGTGGACTGTGCAGCTAGTAGCTGATTCTGACAGCGAGGAGGCTGGTGTGGTACTGCGCCAGCAGCCTGTGCAGCTGGCACTTGAGTCGGACAGTGAGGAGGCTGGAGAAGATGTGGTGCCAGAGGTGGGGATTCAGCCAGGGCCTTCAGAAGCTCCCTTAAGTGAAGAGGACGAAGAGGAGGAGCCTCTTCTCGATGCACGGGCACGCAGAGCTGCGAAAAGGCAGGAGTGGCTCCTCAGGAGGAGGTCTCCTCAAGAGTAAGGCTTGGGGCTAATTGGCCTATTTAAGGAGGAACGCTGACTGAAGCAATTTTCAGGGAACAACTTCGTTCACTCTCCTTTGCGTCCTGATCTTAGTTCTCTTATCAGTTTTCCTGCAAATTGCTTCTGGGCTTTCTGCCAACCCTAGTAAGATTACGATTATTTATTCTTTGGATTCTTGTAGGCTGTTAAGAAAGTTAATTGACAGCCTTTGTTTGAAAAAGACCGATTTAATTTAGTAAACTAAGGTTTGCACAGACTTCGTGTCTGCTGCGTTCTTTGGGGTCCGTAGCTGGGGCAGAACAGATGGCGAACCTATGGCTTGTGTGCCAGAGGTGGCAAGCAGAGTCCTCTCTGTGGCCATGCATGCCGTCGCCAGCCTTCTGGTTTCCAGCGGGCGCATGCATGCCGGCCAGCTAGTTTTCACGTGCCCCAGAGCGCTAGAAACCCGAATAGTAGCTGGCCGGTGAGCATGTGTGTGCCAGCCACTTGGTCTTTGGGTACATACGAAGACCACCTGGCCAGTGCCGCAGTGTGCATGCATGCACGCGTGCACACGTTCTGGTTTGGGCACTTGGTGCTGAAAAGGTTCACCATGACTGGTAGAAGGTCTCCTGCCTGAGCGATGGGTTGGACTAGAACAGTGTTTCTCAACTTTGGAAGCTTGAAGATGGGTGGACTTCAACTCCCAGAATCCCCCAGCCAGCAGCGCTAGAAGATTGCCTAAGTCCCTTCCAACTCTTGTTATTCTGTTAAAAACACAATGTGAGACAGAGCAGCCATGGATCTTTTGAAGCGACGTTGTCCGGCCAACAGATAAAGCTGTTCCTGCCGTTTAGAAGTATTTGCTGTTATTAATTAATTAATTTTATTTATTTATTTATTTACTTATTTATTTTTAATTTGATTTATATGCCGCCCTTCTCCGGAGACTCAGGGCGGCTTACAATGCGTTAAGCAATAGCCTTCATACTTTTGTATATTTTATACAAAGTCAGCTTATTGCCCCCACAATCTGGGTCCTCATTTTACCTACCTTTGAAAGGATGGAAGGCTGAATCAACCTTGAGTCTGGCGAGATTCGAACCAGCAGAAATTCCAGGCAGCTGTGTTAATAACAGGGTGCGTAAACCACTGTACTATCAAGGCTCTTTAATTTGTATACCGCCCTTCTCCAACAGGACTCAGGGCGGTGAACAGCCATGGTAAAACATAACATATAAAATTTAAAAGCAGTTTAAAAACATTAAATAATTTTGGCTATCCATTTAAAACAACCCGGGTTAAAACCAATTACAAATTAAAATCGAAGGGATGGGATCAAGCCAGCCCGGCTAGGTGAAATAGATGTGTTTTCAGGGCCCGACGAAAAGTCCGGAGGTCTGGTATCGTGCATATCTCCGGGGGCAAATCGTTCCAGAGGGCAGGTGCCACCACAGAGAAGGCTCTCCTCCTGGGGGTCGCCAGCTGACATTGTCTGGCCAACGGCACTCTGAGGAGCCCCTCTCTGTGGGAGCGTACTGGCCGGTGGGAGGCTATTGGCGGCAGAAGGCGGTCTCGTAAATACCCCGGCCCTAAGCCATGGAGCGCTTTAAAGGTGGTCACCAACACCTTGAAGCGCACCCGGAAGACCACCGGAAGCCAGTGCAGCTCGCGCAGGAGAGGTGTCACATGGGAGCGCCCCGTCGCTCCCATAATCCCCCGCGCGGCCGCATTCTGGACCAACTGGAGCCTCCGGGTACACTCCAAGGGGAGCCCCATGTAGAGAGCATTGCAGTAGTCCAGACAGGACTACTAATGAGCCGAGTTGGCGTAGTGCTACTTCAGCTGACTGCTAGTTCAGCAGATCAGCGGATCAAATCTCACCAGGCTCAAGGTTGACTCAGCCTTCCATCCTTTTCGAGGTAGGTAAAATGAGGACCCAGATTGTTGGGGGGGCAATATGCTATTTAGTATCCTGTCGATTGTTGTAAGCCGCCCAGAGTCCTCGGAGAGTGGGCGGCATAGAAATATGACTAATAAAAAAATAAATAAATAAGGGAAGTCACGATTATGAGAAGGTTATGTCCTTTCCAGCTCTGTTCTTCTGTAATTCTGTAAAACGAAAGGACTTCTGGTGGCATTTCTACAGGGGTTGTGAAATTCAGGAACTCTAGCCAGCCTTTGGCCACGCTGGGTCTTCTCGGAAGAAAACGTAACAGTAGAAATTTCTCACGCTGGACGTGCAATTCCCAGGAACAGATGAATGAAACCCAACTCATCCAAGCTTCACTGGGGAGGGAGGGCCATGTGATAACATTGCAGGGAAGCACAGAGTCAGCAGGTTAGAAAGGAGAAAAAGGGCTCCTCGACTTACGACTAAAACCGAGCTCAAAATTTCTGCCGATAAGCAAGACAGTCGTTCGGTGAGTTGCGTCCCATTTTACGACCTTTCTTCCCACAGTCGTTAAGTGAATCACAGCAGTTGCTAAGTGAGCAACACGGTCGTTAAGTGAATCTGGCTGCCCTCCTTGACTTTGCTTGCCAAAAGGAGATCACGTGACCGCCGGGACAGTGCAATCGTCATAAATACGAGTCGGTTGCCAAGCGTCCAGATTTTGATCCGGTGACCTTGGGGATGTGGCAACGGTCAAAAGTGTGAAAAATGGTAGTAAGTGACTTTTTCCAAGTGCCATTCTAGCTTTGAATATTCACGAAACAATTGGTTGTAAATTGAGCACTATCTGAACAATAAACTGAAGTCCTTTAATTTTGTACTATCTTGCCCTATTGTTGCAATTGCTAATAAAAATTATTTTTTAAAAAAATGATGCTGAAGAACATATGGGATTAGAATAGAATAGAATAGAACAGAACAGAATAGAATAATGGAATGTAGAATAGAATAGAATAGAATAGAATAGAATAGAATAGAATAATGGAATGAAGAATAGAATAGAATAGAATAAAATAGAATAGATAGAATAGAAAATAAAATAGAATAAGAATAGAAATAGAATAGAACAGAATAGAATAAAATAATGGAATGAAGAATAGAATAGAATAGAATAGAATAGAATAGAATAGAATAGAATAGAATAGAATAGAATAGAATAGAATAGGACAGGACAGGACAGGACAGAACAGAACAGAACAGAACAGAACAGAACAGAATAGAATAGAATAGAATAGAATAGAAGTACAGTACAATATAATACAACACAACACAATACAATACAAATATTTTCATCCATGCCACCAGCAGAGACCAAGATAAAAGCAACTAACTTGATTAGGGCAGGGGTCTCCAACCTTGGTAACTTTAAGACTTGCGGACTTCAACTCCCAGAACTCAGCTTTGCTGGCTGAGGAATTCTGGGAGTTGAAGTCCACAAGTCTTAAAGTTGCCAAGGTTGGAGACCCCTGGATTAGGAGACTGGCGGCTAAAACATATAAAGGACAGTTGCTGGCATTGGGTAGGTCTACTTTAACAAAGGGACGGATCGGGGAGACAGGATAGCAGTGCTCCAATATTTGAGGGGCTGCCACAAAGAAGGGGTGACAACCTATTCTCCAAAGCTCCTGAGGGCAGGACAAGAAGCAACGGGTGGAAACTCATCAAGGAGAGAATCAACTTAGAACTAAGGAGAAATTTCCTAACAGTGAGGACAATTAACCAGTGGAACAGCTTGCCACCAGAAGTTGTGAATGCTCCAACACTGGAAGTTTTTAAGAAGAAGTTGGATAACCATTTGTCTGAAGTGATATAGGGTTTCCTGCCTAAGCAGGGGGTTGGACTAGAAGACCTCCAAGGTCCCTTCCAGGTCTGTTATTCTATTCTACAAAAGTGCTCATAACAATGAATTGCCAACTATCCAGCTGGCACAAGGCTGCATTATTGGATGGATTATCTGCAAGATTATCTTTAAACCTCTCAACTTCGACCGTTCTGGGAACCGAAGTCCACACCTCTTAAAGTTGTCAAACATGAGAAACAGTCCAAGAGGGTCAAATTCCATCTCTGCATCCATTTTGGCTAATAAATAATTGGGTGTGTGGGTGTGTGTGTGTGTGTGGATTTTTCCTAGACTGTTTTCCCCTCGGATGCAAAAAGCTAAATTTTGCAAAACGCCGTAGCTGCTTGCAACGCTCACCTCCATCATGTCTCCAGGTGGCAATTCTAGCTTGAGCCCCCACCCCACCCCCCTGGCTTTTGCTGCCAGGTGTCAAAGGGACACCCCCCCCACCTCCATCCTCCCTCTCATTTGGCAGCCAGCCAGCCTCTTCCCCGAATTGCAGAAAAGTTACTTCCTTCTCCCGATGCAAATAGCTCAGGGTTGGTGGCTTTGATGCAAAATGGGGGAGGCTGGTGCTGAGCTCAGAATTTGGGGGGGGGAGGTAGGAGGAAAAGGGGGACGGGGCAGCATCTTCCCCTTTGGGTAGGAGGCCTTGGGGCACCAGAGTTAAAAGGATTTGATTCTAAAAACTGATGAGCTGCTAGGGGTGTGGCTCTCTGTGCGAACAGAGGGAAGAATCATAGGAAACAAACAAAAATAAATAAATAAACCAGCAAAACAAAAACAGAATAACAGCACCAAAAAAAGTGACCCATGAGCCTGGAAGGGACCTTGGAGGTCTTCTAGTCCAGCCCCCTGTTCAAGCAGGAAACCCTACGCCATTTCAGACAAATGACTGTCCAATCTCTTTTTGAAAACCTCCAGGGATGGAGGAGCACCCACAATTTCTGGTGGCAATTTCCACTCGGCTGATTAATTCTTCTGCCAGGAAATTTCTCCTTACTACTAGGATGGTTCTCTTTTTGGTTAGTTTGCTTCTTGTTCTGTTTTATTTTTTGGCATTTTGGAGAATATTTTGGCTCCCTCTTCTTTGGGGCAGCCCCTCAAATATTGGAAGGCTGCTATCATGTCACCCCTAATTCTTCTTTTCTTTAGAGTAGCTAAATCCAAGTTCCTGCAACCGTTCTTTGTATGATTTTGTCCCCAGATCTTTATTCATCTACCTTTGTGGCACCCCTCAAATACTGGAAGATGCTAACATGTCGGCCTTAGTCCTTAACAGAATAACAGAGTCAGAAGGGACCTTGGAGGTCTTCTAGTCCAACCCCCGGCTCAAGCAGAAGAACCTATGTTATTCCAGACAAGTGACTGTCCAACCTCTTCTTAAAAACCTCCAGTGATGGAGCACCCACAACATCTGGTGGCAAGTTGTTCCACTGATTAATTGTTCTAACTGTCAGGAAATTTCTCCTTGATTCCAGGTTGCTTCTCTCCTTGATGAGTTTCCATCCGTTGCTTCTTGTCTTGCCTTCAGATGCTTTGGAGAAGAGGTTGACCGTCCCCCCTCTGCTTTGGGGCAGCCCCTCAAATACTGAAATACGGCGATAATGTCCCCCACTACTCCTTCGCTTCTCCAGACTGGCCAAACCCCAGTTCCTGCAACCGTTCTTCGTATGTTTTAGTCTCCAGGCCTTTGATCCTCTTAGTTGCTCTTCTCTGCACTTTTTCCAAAGTCTCAACCTCTTTTTTTTGTAATGTGGGGATCAAAACTGGATGCAGGATGCCAGGTGGGGCCTTACTAAGCCTTTACAAAGCGGTAGCATTTTATCTTCATCTTAATGTAATGTAATGTAATGTAATGTAATGTAATGTAATGTAATGTAATAATATAATATAATATAATATAATATAATATAATATAATATAATATAATATAATATAATATAATATAATATAATATAATATAATATAATTCCCTTTATAATATACGCCTTTAATATAGCAGTGGAAATCAAGGAGATTATACTCCTTGGTCCCACTCAGTGGTGAAATCCACTGGTTTTGTGGGCATGGTTTGGTGGGCGTGGTGTTGCTTGGTGGGCGTGGCAGGGAAGGATACTGCAAAATCTCCATTCCCTCCCCACTCCCGGGGGAAGGATACTGCAAAATCTCCATTCCCTCCCCACTCCTGGGGGAAGGATACTGCAAAATGCCCATTCCCTCCCCACTCCAGGGGACGGATACTGCAAAATCTCCATTCCCTCCACACTCCTGGGGGAAGGATACTGCAAAATCTCCATTCCCTCCACACTCCTGGGGGAAGGATACTGCAAAATCCCCATTCCCTCCCCACTCCAGGGGACGATTACTGCAAAACTCCATTCCCACCCCACTCCTGGGGGAAGGATACTGCAAAATCTCCATTCCCTCCCCACTCCTGGGGGAAGGATACTGCAAAATCTCCATTCCCTCCACACTCCTGGGGGCAGGATACTGCAAAATCCCCATTCCCTCCACACTCCTGGGGGAAGGATACTACAAAATCCCCATTCTCTTCCCACTGCAGGGAAAGGATACTGCAAAATCTCCATTCCCACCCCACTCCTGGGGGAAGGATGCTGCAAAATCCCCATTCTCTCCCCAGTCCAGGGAAAGGATATTGCAAAATCTCCATTCCCACCCCACTCCTGGGGGCAGGATACTGCAAAATCCCCATTCCCTCCACACTCCTGCGGGAAGGATACTGCAAAATCCCCATTCCCATCCCACTCTGGGGCCAGCCAGAGGTGGCATTTACCGGTTCTCCGAACTGCTCAAAATTTCCGCTACCGGTTCTCCAGAACCTGTCAGAACCTGCTAGATTTCACCTCTGGTCCCACTCCTTTCACATAACCAACATCACACGGACAAGATTGTCTCACCTGGGACCAGAATTTTGTTCACTGAGCGAGTTGGTTGTTAAACGAGTCATCGCACAACTGGATCCCATGGTAACCCCACCTTTTTTGCGGTGGTTAAGCCAGTCACAGAGTCGTTAAGCGAGTCCAACTTCCCCCATGGACTTTGCTTGGGAAAATCAAAGATTGTACGACCGCAGGCACCGATGACCGTCATAAATGCGAGCCAGGTGCCAAGCACAATGGCGGAGTTGCAGGGGCCGTGCCACTGTTGTAATTACAAGGAGGGGTCATAAGTCGCTTTTTCCGGCACCGTTGTAACTTTGAACCGTTCTTAAGGGTTCTAAAGGTTGAAAAGAATCAAGACGACACTTTTTGTGACTGTGGGATATGCCGAAATGTGATGGTGCAGCCGCCATCTTGACTCTTTTGACTCTTCCCGAGGACACCCCTATCCACTTGTAATACACCAAGAGGATCTGTTCTGCCCCAGCTACGGACCCCAAAGAACGCAGCACACACAAAGTCTGTGCAAACCTTAGTTTACTAAATTAAATCAGTTTTTTTTCAAGGGTTTTTGGGGATGCCGCAATGGTCGTAAGTGTGAAAAACGGTCCTAAGTCACTTTTTTCAGTGCCATCGTAACTTTTAACTGTCACTAAATGAATGGCCATAAGTCAAGGACTACCTGCCTTGAAGGTTGAATTGATTGACAGAGGCCTCCTTCACCTTCAGTGGACTTGTATTTCATGCAATACAGGGAGTCCTCGACTTATGAACACAACTGAGGCCAAAATTCCCTTTGCCAGGCGAGGCGGTTGTTATGTGACTCCTGCCCCACTTTATGACCTTTCTTGCCACAGTTGTTAAGCGAATCACTGCAGCTGTTCAGTGAATCATGCCGTCATTAAACGAATCCGGCTTCTCCCATTGACTTTACTCGTCCGAAGGTCGCAAAAAGGAGATCGTGAGACTGTGGGGACACTGCGACCGTCATAAATATGAACCAGTTGCCGAGTGTCTGAATTTTGATCACGTGACCCTGGGGATGCCGAAACGGTCATAAGACATTTTTTTTTCAGTGCCGTTGTAACTTGAAACGGTCACTAAAAGAAGTCGAACTGAGGGTTGAATTGATGGACAGATGCTTCACCTGCTCTCCTTCACCTGCGGTGGACTACGATACCCATAAGTCAGACCCGTATGCAAAAGTTTGCTTGCTTCACCCACATCAAGCTTTGGCATGCTCTGGCGAGGCACACAAAATTTAAAAACCACATCACAACCCACAAAAGAAAAAAAAATGGGAAAATAAAATAAAAGGCAAATTCCAGAGAACAATGAACAATAGGCTCATTTTAGCCGGGACAGGCAGTCCTCGACTTACGACCACAATTGGGAACCGGACTTTCCGTCGCTAAGCAGGACGGCGGTTGGGAGAGAGTCACCCCTGATTTTATGACCCTTTTTTTTGCCACCGTTGTTAAGTGGATCACTGCGGTCGTTAAATGAATCATGTGGTCATTAAATGAATCCAGCTTTTCCCCTTGACTTTGCTTGTCGGAAAAATGGCTGGGAAGGTCGCAAAAGTGGATCACGTGATCCCCGGGACATAAATACGGTTGCCAAGTGCCTGAATTTTGATCACGTGACTCTTGGGATGCTACAGCGGTTATAAATATGAGGACTGCTCCTAAGTCACGTTTTTTAGTGCCGTTGTAACTTTAAACAGTCACTAAATTTACGGCTGTAAGTTAAGGACTTGCTGTAAAAACCTGGTGTGTCTTTGCAGGTAGTCCTCGACTTATGATGTTTCACTTAGCGACCATTTGAAGTTACAACAGCACTGAAAAAAGGGACTTATGACCGCTTTTTCATACTTATGACCGTTGTGGCATCCCCGGGGGTTACATGATTTACCTTCGGATGCTTGACAACTGATTCACACTTACAACGGTTTCAGGGTCACGTGATTCCCCTTTTGTGACTTTCTGACAAGCAAAGTCTGTGGGGGAAGCCAGATTCACTTAATGACCGGGTTACTAATTTAACAACCGCAGTGATTCACTTAACAGCCCCGGCAAGAAAGGTCGTAAAACAGGACAAGCTCACTTAACAAACGTTTCACTTAGCAACATAAATTTTGGGCTCAAATTTGGACATAACTCGAGGATTACCTGTATACATCTAGTGGGGTTTAGAACAGAATACAGAATGACAAAGTGGAAAGGGACCTTGGAGGTCTTCTAGTCCAACCCTCTGCTCAAGCACCCTATACAGGTGGTCCTCGACTTATGACCACCATTGAGCCCAAAACCTAGGTTGCTAAGTGAAACATTTGTTAAGTGCGTTTTGCTCCCTTTTTACGACCTTCCTTGCCACGGTTGTGGAGTGAATCATTGCAGACGTTAAGCGAGTCACACGGTTGTTAAGTGAATCTGGTTTCCTCATGGACGTGGCTTGTCAGAAAGTCGCAAAAGTTGATCCCATGGCCCAGGGACACGGCGACCGTCATAAATACGAGCCAGTTGCCAAGCGTCTGAATTTCGATGACGTGACCAAGGGGATGTGACAACGGTCGTAAGTGAGAAAAATGGTCCTGAGTCATTTTTTTCAAGGGTTAAATGGTCACTAAATGAACTGGACTACCTCTATAATTCCAAGCAAAATGGCCGTCGGAGGGTCTTCCTGGGGAATTCTGGGAGTTGAAGTCCGCCAGGTTTAAAGTTGCCAAGGTTGGAGAATCCTTGTTCTAAGAGGCCTCTCTGCTGATCTCCAGGACTAGGCAGCTTTGCAACAGTGTGTGTGTGTGTGTTTGTGTGTGTCTCACACAAACATCCTTGGACCTCAGCCCATTTCACAGGTGTGCCAAGTGTTCAGTCTTTTGGTTTCCATTTTGTCTGCAATGGCTTTGCAGGATTTATTTAATTTGACACATTTCCAAACTTTCCATCCAACGCCTTCCCGATGCAACGAACCAGCCCTTGAAAGACAACTGCACACAACTGCACACACACGGGCAGGCGTGTTACTTGGCAGGGGCTCAAAGACACACAAAAAATGCCCTAACAAGGCGGCCCAAGTTTTGAAGGCAATCAAAACTCTTTGCAGTTTAAAAATGAGAGAATAATCCCTATGAAAACTTGGCTGCTTTAAGAGGGGTGGACTTCAAGTCCCAGAATTCTGAGACTCCACCCATCTTAAAGCACACAGGCTAAGGAATTCTGGGAGTGGAAGTCCACCCATTTGAAGAATGCCGGCTGGGGAATTCTGGAAGTTGAAGTCCCCCCATCTTAAAGAATGACGGCTGGGGAATTCTGGGAGTTGAAGTCCCCCCATTGAAAGAATGCCGGCTGGGGAATTCTGGGAGTGGAATTTCCCCCATTTAAAGAATGCTGGCTGGGGAATTCTGGGAGTGGAAGTCCCCCCATCTTAAAGAATGCCAGCTGAGGAATTCTGGGAGTGGAAGTCCCCCCATTTAAAGAATGCCGGCTGGGGAATTCTGGGAGTTGAAGTCCCCCCATTTAAAGAATGCTGGCTGGGGAATTCTGGAAGTGGAATTTCCCCCATTTAAAGAATGCTGGCTGGGGAATTCTGGGAGTGGAAGTCCCCCATTTAAAGAATGCCGGTTGGGGAATTCTGGGAGTTGAAGTCCCCCCATTTAAAGAATGCCAGCTGGGGAATTCTGGGAGTTGAAGTCCACCCATCTTTAAGCATGCTGGCTGGGGAATTCTGGGAGTGGAAGTCCCCCCATTTAAAGAATGCTGGCTGGGGAATTCTGGGAGTGGAAGTCCCCCATTTAAAGAATGCCGGCTGGGGAATTCTGGGAGTTGAAGTCCCCCCATTTAAAGAATGCTGGCTGGGGAATTCTGGAAGTGGAATTTCCCCCATTTAAAGAATGCTGGCTGGGGAATTCTGGGAGTGGAAGTCCCCCATTTAAAGAATGCCGGCTGGGGAATTCTGGGAGTTGAAGTCCCCCCATTTAAAGAATGCCGGCTGGGGAATTCTGGGAGTTGAAGTCCCCCCATCTTTAAGCATGCTGGCTGGGGAATTCTGGGAGTGGAAGTCCCCCATTTAAAGAATGATGGCTGAGGAATTCTGGGAGTGGAAGTCCCCCATTTAAAGAATGATGGCTGAGGAATTCTGGGAATGGAAGTCCCCCCCATTTAAAGAATGCTGGCTGAGGAATTCTGGGAGTGGAAGTCCCCCATTTAAAGAATGCTGGCTGAGGAATTCTGGGAGTTGAAGTCCCCCCATTTAAAGAATGCCAGCTGGGGAATTCTGGGAGTTGAAGTCCACCCAACATAAAGGATACTGGCTGAGGAATTCTGGGACATTTTAAAGCATCTGGCTGGGGCATTCTGGGAGTTGAAGTCTATCCCTCTCTTAAAGCCTGGATGGCCAATGGATGCCACTAATCAAAGGGGAGGGGGCTCGCTTCCCTCCTGGCCAATCAATTCGCCCCTTTAGAGATAATTGTCTTCATCGCTCCCACGGTCAGCCTCCTCCTCTTCCTCGTCCCCCGCCAGCGCTTCGATGTCGTGGGTGATGTTGGCGATCCGTCGATTGAAGGACTCCGACTCGGAATGCAGGGACCAGCTGTCGTAGCTCCTCACGGCCGAAGCCGAAGTGCTGCTCATGCTCTTCTTGATGCGGCCGAAGCTGTCGGTCAGGATGCCCCCTTCCCGGATGCCGATGCTCTCCAGGAAGCTCTCGAAGTAGCCGATGTCCTGGTCAGGGATGAAGGGCCGCATTCCTGCAGAGAGAGGATAAAGGGGGCTCTTGGAGCTCTCTGAGCTGGGTGGTTTTTCTGCAGACGTTTCACGACCCTTCTAGATAACATCATCAGGGCTAGAAGGGAGCGGAATTTGCGGAGGAGAAGGAGGAGGTGGTATTCCCCAACTACATAACAATATCAGAGTTCCTCCTCCTCTTCCTCCCTTCTCCTCTTCCTCTTCTTCCCCTCTCCTCTTCCTCCCTTCTCCTCTTCCTCCTTTCTCCTCCTCTTCCTCCCTTCTCCTCTTCCTCCCTTCCCTCTCCTCTTCCTCCCTTCCCCTCTTCCCCTCTCCTCTTCCTTCCTCCTCCTCTTCTTCTTCTTCCCCTCTCCTCTTCCTCTTCCTCTTCCTCCCATCTCCTTTTTCTCCCTTCTCCTCTTCCTCTTCCTCCCTTCTCCTCTTCCTCTTCCTCCTCTCTCCTCTTCCCCTTCTCCTCTTCTTCTTCTTCCCCTCTCCTCTTCCTCTTCCTCTTCCTCCCATCTCCTTTTTCTCCCTTCTCCTCTTCCTCTTCCTCCCTTCTCCTCTTCCTCTTCCTCCTCTCTCCTCTTCCCCTTCTCCTTCTTCTTCCCCTTCTCCTCTTCTTCTTCTTCCCCTCTCCTCTTCCTCCCTTCTCCTCTTCCTCTTCCTACCCTCTTCCCCTCTCCTCTTCCTCTTCCTCCCTTCTCCTCTTCCTCCCTTCCCCTCTTCCTCCCTTCTCCTCTTCCTCGCTTCTCCTCTTCCCCTCTCCTCTTCCTCACTCCTCCTCTTCTTCTTCTTCCCCTCTCCTCTTCCTCTTCCTCCCGTCTCCTTTTTCTCCCTTCTCCTCTTCCTCTTCCTTCCTTCTCCTCTTCCTCTTCCTCCTCTCTCCTCTTCCTCTTCTTTCCCTCTCCTCTTCCCCCTTCTCCTCCTCTTCTTCTTCCCCTCTCCTCTTCCTCCTTTCTCCTCTTTCTCCCTTCTCCTCCTCTTCCTTCCTTCTCCTCTTCCTCTTCCTCCCCTCTTCCCCTCTCCTCTTCCTCTTCCTCCCTTCTCCTCCTCTTCCTCCTCCTCTTGGTGGCACATTTTGGCGTCCAAGATTGAGAAACACTGTACTCTGCCAATCTGGGCCTGTTAATTTTTATCGTTACTTAAGTAATAAAAGTACATTTGCTTCCAAAATATCAGAAGCCGTGAATTCCCCAAAAACTAAAGAGATGCATAATTGGGTTAAACATTATCAAACCTTTGTCACCTTAAAGAAAAACAACACCTACATTCTACCCAGGAAAATATTTGCTTAAATAAATTAATGTGTTCACAACTTCTTTTTTTTTTTTTTGAATAACCAAAAGAATTTGACTAAAATGGAAAACAAACCACCTTCATCTAATGGAGGTGTCAAAAGCGATGCATTATTTTTTTTGCAAGCCACATTTTTACATCCCAAGGGAAGATTAAATTAAAGATTAAATAAACGGAAAGATTTTGAAATCCCACGGAAAGACGGAAGGAAAAATGCTTTTTAATTTCTCAGCGTAAATCCAGCGGTTTACAGCAAAAATTCTCTAAAGGCCATTTAAATGGACCATTAAAACAAGACTCACAGCAGTTGTGAAATCCTGCTAAGGATTTTTTTTTCCCCAACTGAGAAACCTTCAGCCCATATATTTATCTATATATATTTATCTATCTATCTATCTATATATATAGATATTTATCTATATAATTTATATATATATAGTTATCAGAGAGAGAGTGAATTATACAACGCCTCTAATTGGTTAGCAAATTCTTCCATTTTCTGCTTTCCTACTTAAAAAAGCTTTAAAAAACTTAAAGAAACAGATTGGAGTGACACAGCTCCACAACCCCACACAATCACACAAACTTAAATGGGATGAAAACGAAGAATTTCCAGCATTTGAATTGGCATTATTTGAAATCCACATTATTCGAATTGACATTATTGGAATGGGCATTTATTCGAATTGATATTACAGGTAGTCCTCCACTTACAACGGTTCATTTAGTGACCATTCAAAGCAGGGGTGAAATCCAGCAGGTTCTGACAGGTTCTGGAGAACAGGTAGCGGAAATTTTGAGTTGTTCAGAGAACTGGCAAGTACCACCTCTGGCTGGCCCCAGAGTGGGGTGGGAATGGAGATTTTGCAGTATCCTTCCCCTGCCACGCCCACCAAGCCAAGCCACGCCCACAGAACTGGGAGTAAAAAAATCTGGATTTCACCACTGGTTCAAAGTTACAATGGAACTGAAAAAAAGTGACTTAGGACTATGTTTCACACTTATGACAGTTGCAGCCTCCTGACGGTCATATGATTAAAAGTCAGACGCTTATCAACTGACTTATATTTATGACAGTCGCAGTGTCCTGGGGGTGTCATGTGATTCCCTTTTGCCTTTGACAAGCAAAGTCAAAAGGGAAGCCAGATTCACTTAACAACCAGGTTACTGCAGTGATTCACTTAACAACTGAGGCGAGAAAAATGGGGCAAAACTTACTTAACCAATTTCTCACTTAGAGACAGAAACGTTGGGCTCAGTTGTGGTCGTAACTTGAGGACTACCTGTATTCAAACTGGTATTATTTGAATTGACATGGTTTAAATTGCCATTATTTGGAAATGGGCATTGTTTCAATTGACACGATTCTGCCTGGCAGAGATATTGCCCCGATTGATTATTTATGATTAAAAACATCGTTTTGCTTCTTTGATTTAATCCTTTGCAGTCACAATTTCCAAATTTCTAAACTTGCCAGGATGACTAGCGAGTTTTAAATGCAACGACGAGCGGATTTCACTGCCGTCCGGATGAAATCAAGAGCAAGACAAGAGGGAATTAGAGCCCTGGGGGAAAAGGGGGTCAGAAAAGTCAAGATGGCGCCCATCATGTGACCAAAACCCTGCCCAGGTGGGACTTCGATTGCATGTGGTCGCCATCTTGAATCTCCTGCAAATCAAATTATTTTCCCGCTTCCAGAGATAGATTGTTGTGGCTCCGTTGCCTGAGCCTGGGCGATCGACAGATGCAGACTCTGAGAGTGAAGGAGAGGAGTTGGCAAGGCCTCCCTCTCCAGGACCCTCCTCTCTGGCAATGCCTCCGGAGGACACCAAAGGCCAAGAGATAGGCCCAGAGCCAAGCACGTCCCCGCAGCCACAGGTGGACAGCGACGAAGGAGATAAGTGCTGGCTGGACCCGCGACAGAGGCTCAGGGAGAAGCGTGCGCAGCAGAGGGGAAGGCGTGCCAGAGATTAGCTGAGTCACTGGACCACACCCCACAGGGTATAAATGTGGGTGTGGTGGCTGGTTCAGTTTGTGACGAGCAGAAACTGGAAATAATCCATGATCTCTGCGTTACTGGACTTTGCCTGCTTTATCGGACTGCATTTGGATTAATCCTTGTATTGTTGAAACTCTGCCTGTTTTATTGGAATGCTGGCAGTCTAATCTTTGTTTTGTGTGAGTAAAGTCTGAATTGGCAGCTAGCCACTGGGTTGCTGCCAGCTTTATCTTCAAAGAGTTTTGTCGTGTGGCTTATTAACTCCGGGCCGTCTGTGGGGGTGCGTGTGTGGGACGGGGACAGAACAGAGATGCATTTACCCAAAAGGAGAAATTTCCGCTTTTCCCCATAGAGATTTAGGAGTCCGGTGCAGTATCTCTCCACCGCCAAGCCCGTCCGGTATTCACGGAGCAGGAGGGCGAATCCTTGGATCTCCTGGGGGGTCAACTTGCTCCGTAACTGTGGGGCAAAACAAGAGGATTGTTATAGGGAGGGAAAGCCCTACCGGACCCCCTCGGCCTTCTCCCACCTCTTCCTTGTATCTTCGCTGGCTTTATAGCAGGGGTCTCCAAACTTAAAGCAACTTTAAGATTTCCGGACTTCAATTCCCAAAATTCCCCAGGCAGCAGGTCTCCAAACATGGCCACTTTAAGACTTGTGGACTTCAACTCCCAGAATCCCCCAGCTGGCTAGGGAATTCTGGGAGTTGAAGTCCACAAGTCCTCAAGTGGCCATGTTTGGAGATTCCTGCTTTATAAAAAAGCATGTCAATGAATTTGTTATTTCAATTCTTGTCATTTGAATTGTTCTTATATTTGTCACTGTTTTCCTATTTCTATTTTTTTTACCTTTAGTCCTTGACTTACAACTGGTTGTTTAGCACCTCCTAGAAGTTTACAACGGCACTGAAAAAAGTGACTTATGACCGGTTTTCACACTTACGACCATCTCCATAGTCATGTGGGGATGTATTTCGTGTATTTCACTGGGCCCTCAAAACCATGTTGTTCCTCCAGGCTGGGCTATCAATATAAAGATTTTAATTGGTTTTCAATGGGATTTTAAATTTGGGGTTTTATAAATTGGGCCTATTATTTAATAATTTTAATTATTTTTAAATATTGTCTGTCTTTGTATTTTTAATTAGGCTGTATACCGCCCTGAGTCCTTCGGGAGAAGGGCGGTATAGAAATAAAATTAATAATAAATAAATAAATAAATAAATGTGATCAAAACTCAGGTGCTTGGCAACTAACTCATATTTACGACAGTTGCTTTTCCCCAGGCCCCTTTTGCGACCTCCTGACAAGCAAAGCCAGATTCACTTAACAACCGTGTGACTAACTTAACAACTGCAGTGATTCACTTAGCAACGGTGGCAAGAAAGGTCGTAACATGAGGCAAAGCTCACTTAACGAATGTTTCGCTTAGCAACAGAAATGATGGGCTCAACTGTGGTCGTAATTCAAGGACTGCCTGTAATTGTAAACCAAGTTCCCTTAGCTTAGTCCATTTCAGTGGCAATTTTGGGAGAATTCTGCAGGATTTTATCAAGGACTCATGGCCGCCAGCCTGGGACTTTTGCTTTGAGGACAACACCCAGGACAGGTTGTCCTTGGATAAAGGATGCGAATCCTGCCACGAGGTTCATCATGGACCTGAGTTCACAAGGCTCCCCACAGCCCTCCTGCGTGCGTGCCCCCCCCCTGCTGAACCCCAACTTTCCGTCATCATGTAGTCCTGGAGTTGCTCCAAACTGCTATTGCTCTGGTCACTCCCACTGCAGGCTGTGGCCAGGCTGTGATGCGACTGGTGAAGCAGAGGGGAGGAAGAGTCACTGCAGTACGCCTCAAAGGTCTCGTGGGAGCCATCACTGTGAGAAGAAAGAAAGAAAGAAAGAAAGAAAGAAAGAAAGGAAGGAAGGAAGGAAGGAAGGAAGGAAGGAAGGAAGGAAGGAAGGAAGGAAGGAAAGGAAGGAAGAAAGAAAGAAGGAAAAGAAGGAAGGAAAGAAAGGAAGAAAGGAAGGAAGAAAAAGGAAGGAAGGAAGAAGGAAAGAAAGAAAAAGGAAGGAAGAAGGAAGGAAAGAAAGGAAGAAAGAAAGAAAGAAAGAAAAAGAAAGGAAGAAGGAAGGAAGGAAAGAAAGGAAGGAAGGAAGAAAGAAGGAAAGGAAGGAAGGAAAGAAAGGAAGGAAGGAAGAAGGAAAGAAAGAAAGGAAAGGAAAGGAAGAAGGAAGGGAAAGAAAGAAAGGAAGGAAGGAAGAAAGAAAGAAAGAAGGAAAGGAAGGAAGGAAAGAAAGGAAGGAAGAAAGAAAGAAGGAAGGAAAGAAAGGAAGGAAGGAAGGAAGAAAGAAAGAAGGAAAGGAAGGAAGGAAAGAAAGGAAAGAAGAAAAAGAAAGGAAGAAAGGAAGGAAGGAAGAAAGGAAGGAAGGAAGGAAAGAAAAGAAAAAGAAAGGAAGAAAGAAAGAAAGAAGGAAAGAAAGAAAGAAGGAAAGAAAGGAAGGAAGAAAGGAAAGGAAGGAAGAAAGGAAAAATAAAGGAAGAAAGAAAGAAGGAAGGAAGGAAGGAAGAAAGGAAAGAAAGAAAGAAAGAAAAAGACAGCTGTGAGAGAGGAAAGTCATCTTATAGATGGGAGGCATATAAATATCATATCTTATCATATCATATCATAATATACCGTAATATGATATGATATGTATGATAATAATACATATGCAAAATAAAAGAATACATTAATTAATAAAATAGTAAATAAATTAATAAAAGAAGATATGGTAGTCCTCGACTTACAACAGTCCATTTACTGACCGTTCAATGTTACAACAGCACTGAAAAAGGTCACTTACGACCGTTTTTCACACTTATGACCGTTGCAGCATCCCCGGGGTCACGTGATAAAAATTTGGGCGCTTGACAACGGAATCATGTTTAGCATGATCACGTGATCCCCTTTGGCGACCTCCTGTCAAGCCAAGCCAACAGAGAAGCTGGATTCACTTAACGACGTGTTCCTAATTTAACCCCTGCAGGCAATTCGCTTCATCGTGGTGGCGAGGAAGGATGTCAGATGGGGCAAAAAAAAAAAACCCTTACTGTCTCGCTTAGCAACAGAAATTTTGGGCTGAATTGTGGTCTCCGGTTGCGGACGACGACCTCTAATAAAAAAATTAATAAAATAAAACAATATAATAAAATATGAAATAAAAGAGAAGTTGCTCCGAATTTGCTAGGCAAAAAAATATTCTCTGGTAGGCGGAGGAGGCGGGGCTAAAACGGTTTCCCAGGATCTGGTGCCCTCTAGTGGTGATGGGCTAAACCAGAGGCCTTCAAACTTGGCGGCTTTAAGACTTGTGGACTTCCACTCCCAGAATTCTCCAGCCAGCATAGCATAGCACAGCATAGTTTAGCTGGCTGGAGAATTCTGGGAATTGAAGTCCACAAGTCTTAAAGCTGCCAAGTTTGAAGTCCTCTGGGTTCCCATCGTTCCCAGATGCCAGCTAGAGGCAAGCTAGATGGAAGGACAAATCCTGCTGCTCAGACAACTCTGTGCGTGTGTGTGTGTGTGTGTGTGCGTGCATGCATGCGTGTTTAGGAGAACTCGCCATGGGGCAAATCGCCACAGGACAAGATTTACAATATCGAAGAACTAGTGGAATACAATCATTAAAGAAAGGATTTGAGGGGCTGCCCCAAAGAAGAGGGAGTCAAGCTATTCTCCAAAGCACCTGAAGGCAGGACAAGAAACCACGGATGGAAACTCATCAAGGAGAGAAGCAACCTAGAAATAGGGAGAAATTTCCTGACAGTTAGAACCAGTGGAACTGCTTGCCACCAGAAGGTGTGGGTGCTCCATCACTGGAGTTTTTAAAGAAGAGATTGGACAGCCTCTCGTGTGAAACCATATAGGGGGTTAGATTAGAAGACCTCCAAGGTCCCTTCCAACTCTATTCTGATTGGATGCCAAAGGAGAGACAAAATGAAATGCGAACGACAAAAATCAAAATATTTTAAAAATTATTTTAAATACTCAATTGTTCCGCGGAGAGTTGGACATGCCGAGTTGGCTGACCACACCAAGTTGTCTCCTTCTGTTCTGGGTCACGGTGGGGCTGAAAAGGGACATTTGGGTCCCGGCTGGGAATCCCCCCCACTCTCTTTAACGGAATCCCCACCAGGAGATTTAGTTTTGGAGGCAAAGAAAAAGAAAAAAGAGAAAGAAGAAAGAAGAAGAAAAAGCAACGTCCCAACTGGACGTCAGCCGTCACAAGAGCGGGACTTACAAGGAGCTGCAGCAGCTGAAGTCGGCGTCATAACCGTACGTCCCATCGGTCCGACAGCTCTCACCTGGGAAAGGAGACCACAAGGTGATGAGGTTGGGCGGGAAAGATCAGGATTTTTGATTTTCAAGCTTCAGTCCGTGTCTTTTATTTATTTTTTATTTATTTTATTTTATTTTGAATTTGTATACCGCCCTTCTCCCTGAGGACTCAGGGCGGTGAACAGCCAAGCAAAAACATCAAATACAAATATTAAAATACAGTTAAAAATATATATATAAAAATTTGGCCCCATTAATTAAAAACAATAAACAAAACAATTAAAACACTTAAAAAATTAGCCCGGCTTGCTGGAAAAAGAAGATTTTAAGAAGATTCTTAAAGTCTGTCGTCTCCTGTACAGGTAATCCTCGCTTAGCAACCGTTCAGAGTTATGACAGACGGAACCCCCCCACACCCACACACAAAAAGCATTTAGGACACAGTTTCAAAGTTCTGACAGGCACACAAAACCACAGCTGTGCGATCCCATTTTTTGCACTTTTGACAACCCAGCTCGCATTTGCGGCCATTTCCAGACATTTTGACTCACTCCGGCTGGACAGCCAAGGACGTTTCGGGGTGGACGTGTAATGGTAGCCGGCCCGATCCACACACTCAATAGTTTGGTCGCCGTAAATGATCTGGAAAACCTGGCAGATCAGAGCACACGACTCCTCGGCGGTATCCTGAATGACGAGCAGGGAGGGAAACAGTTATTGATATTATTGTTTTATTTATTTCTACCCTGCCTTTGTTATTTTTACCAAGAATTCAGGGGGGGTGAACATATCCAACACGGATTCCTCTTCTTATTTTCCTCACAACAACCTTGTGAGGTGGGTTGGGTTGAGAGAGGGAGGGACTGGCCCAAAGTCACCCAGCTGGCTTTCCTGCCTAAGGTGGGACTCGAACTCACCGTCTCCTGGTGATTGGCTCAGACTCACTCAGCCAGCTTAAATGCCTAAGGCGGGACTAGAACTCACCGTCTCCTGGTGATTGGCCCAAAGTCACCCAGCTGGCTTTCCTGCCTAAGGCAGGACTCGAACTCACCGTCTCCTGGTGATTGGCCCAAAGTCACCCAGCTGGCTTTCCTGCCTAAGGCAGGACTCGAACTCACCGTCTCCTGGTGATTGGCCCAAAGTCACCCAGCTGGCTTTCATGCCTAAGGCGGGACTAGAACTCACCATCTCCTGGTGATTGGCTCAGACTCACTCAGCCAGCTTAAATGCCTAAGGTGGGACTAGAACTCACCGTCTCCTGGTGATTGGTCCAAAGTCACCCAGCTGACTTTCCTGCCTAAGGTGGGACTAGAACTCCCCGTCTCCTGGTGATTGGCCCAAAGTCACCCAGCTGGCTTTCATGCCTAAGGCGGGACTAGAACTCACCGTCTCCTGGTGATTGGCTCAGACTCACTCAGCCAGCTTAAATGCCTAAGGTGGGACTAGAACTCACCGTCTCCTGGTGATTGGTCCAAAGTCACCCAGCTGACTTTCCTGCCTAAGGCGGGACTAGAACTCCCCGTCTCCTGGTGATTGGCCCAAAGTCACCCAGCTGGCTTTCATGCCTAAGGCGGGACTAGAACTCACCGTCTCCTGGTGATTGGTCCAAAGTCACCCAGCTGACTTTCCTGCCTAAGGTGGGACTAGAACTCACCATCTCCTGGTAACTGTCCCAAAGTCACCTAGCTGGCTTTCCTGCCTAAGGTGGGACTAGAACTCACCGTCTCCTGGTGATTGGCTCAAACTCACTCAGCCAGCTTAAATGCCTAAAGCGGGACTAGAACTCACCGTCTCCTGGTGAATCCCAAAGTCACCCAGCTGGCTTTCCTGCCTAAGGTGGGACTAGAACTCACCGTCTCCTGGTGATTGGCCCAAAGCTACCCACCCGGCTTTTGTGCCTGAGGCAGGATTAGAACTCACAGCCTCCTGCATGTCTGGCTTGGGAATTCTGAGCCCCCCATCTTAAAATGGTTGAACAATGTTTTAAGGTGCACCCTTTGTTTCCAAACTGAAAGCAAACCAAAGTTTTGCCCCCCTCACCATCCTCATCCCCGCTTCATGCGTGGGGGAACCGTCTGGATGGCCTCTAGCACCCCTCTTGCTGCAGGGCTGGCACACTCACTCGGTTGGCCACGGCCAAGATGACCAGGTTGCAGTAGGCATCCGGGCAGGGTTCCTTGGGGTCCAAGGGGTTGCTGCCCGTGTGGCGGTGTTCCCAGCTGCCGTAGGTTTTCCCGCGCTCCCAGCTGCCCCCGGCTTGGCTGCCGTGCCGCCGCTCCCAGCTGCCGCTGTGGGCATGGCGGGGTTCCCAGCTGCCGAAGGCTCTACCGGTGCCACTGCTGGTCCGTTGTCTCTTCTCCCAGCTGCCCGTGGCCTGCTTGCGCTCCAGGCTCCCTCCGCCGCTCGGACGTCCCTCGGAGCCCCCTCGAGACATCCTCCAGTCCAGGCTGCAGATGGTGTGGCGCCGTTCCATGGGGCAGCCCAACTGCCGGGAGTCCGTGGGTCTCTTCTCAGCAGCGGCTCCTGCAGGATATTTCTTGTCCGGTTGCGGGATTCCGGGGTAAAGATCCAGGGTGCCACCTGCGGGAACCGGGTCGACGCCCAGGCCTGGCACAGGGAGAAAGAGAAGAAAAGGAGGATCAAGAATGACAATGTTAGCTAGTTTGGGTCGTGAAACTTCTGCAAGGAAACCAGCAGGAAGGACCCCACAGTCCTCCTCCTCCTCCTCCTCTCCGTAAAACTCATTCCTTTCTAGCACTGATGGCGTTCCCTAGTTAGGTAATGAAATGTCTTCAACAAAACAAGCCAGCTCAGAGAGCCCCAAGGACCCCATAGTCCTCCTTCTCCTCCTCCTCCTCTTTCTGTAGGGTCTCCTGCTTGAGCGGGGTGTTGGACTAGATGACCTTTAAGGTCCCTTCCAATTCTGTTATTCTATAAGCATAAGGCAGGTAGAAAACCAAAGGCTGAGTAAATGTCCTCCTCCTCCTCCTCTCCGTAAAACTCATTCCTTTCTAGGAAGCACAGGGGTGAAATGCTTCCGGTTCAGACCGGATCGCCCGATCCAGTAGCGATGGCGGCGGGTGGTTCGGAGAACTGGTAGCAAAAATCCCTGCACCCCACCACCCATCATGCCCAGCTGAGCCTCAGGATCATCAGAGGCTTTTTTTTTTTACTTTTAAAAGCATTTTCCCCACAACCTCTTCCGACGAAAAAATGCTTTTAAAAGTAAAAAAAAAAAAAGCCTCTAATGATCGCGCGGCTCAGCTGGGATCATCAGAGGCTTATTTTCTGCAACCTCTTGGCTGAAGAGGTGGTGAAAAAAATGCTTTGAAAAGTCTCTGACGATCCCAGCTGAGTTGCCTGATCGGCAGAGAGGCTTTTCAAAGCATTAGAAAAAACTTTGAAAAGTTAAAAAAAAAAGTTGGCCACGCCCACCCAGTCACATTAGCCCACCACCACCAAGCCACGCCCACAGAACCGGTAGTAACAAATTTTACATTTCACTCTTGCTGGAGCAGCTGTCTTATTCCCATCCCTGAAGCAGCATTGCCTTCTTGAGACTTGCATTTATCACCTTCTTGGCCTGAGTTTCCCATGTAAGGTGACCAATCGTCCTCGTTTAGGGAGGACAGTCCTTCTTTTGTAAGTTCTGTCCTCTCTCGAAAAGTGTCCTCCTACATGTCCTCCTTTTCGATATTTGAAGACTAATCTGTAAATCTCCGTATTCGATTGATGCCGATCCTATCCGTTGCGTGCGATGTGACGTATTTATATTTGACATGACGATTTGTCAACGCTCGGTACATGCGCTCCGCACGGGAGAATTGTTTTGAGAGAGTGCGCCGCACGCAAGTGGCTTTGTTTACTTCTTACCAAAACACGACATGGCACACACGCACACATTTTTCTTCAATTTATTTGTGTCCTCCTTTTGCTTTGCGCAGGTCGCCCTCGGGAAGTGAGGGGAGCCGAATGTCAACTTGCAAAGCTTTCAAGTTGCCATGAGCAGGAGGGAGGGAGAACTGATAGAGCTGATTGATTTCCCTAACTGAAGTGCATTCCATACATTCTTCCTGACCGCAGTCAGAAGGAGGGTGTTGGATTTCACAGCCAGCCAAAGTGGTTAATTGGAGAATGTGATTTATGACATGGCCAGAGAGGAGGGGAGAGACAGGGTCACAGGGGAACGTAAATCTACGTGGGATTAGTTCTAACTGCATCCGAATATTGCCGAAATGGTGCTCCTAATAAATGACTGTATTTCTTTTGAAGTTCGGCTCATGGCTCATGAATTAATTAAGGCATCTTTCGGAAACTTCACACTCCTTCTCATTGTAAAAAAGTTGGTCACCTTACCATGACATCGTCACACCCCGGGATTGGATTTGGGGTGGGGTCGGGACTCTGTCTGCAATGGTTTAATCTGACGTTTCGAGCGGGGAATTGCAGGAGAAGAAGTCCTGGATCTGGGCCTAATCCTGATGCTGTTGTTGATGATGATGATGAAGATCATGATGATCCTCAGCCTCATCCTGGACCTGACTTGGACCTCGAGCTGCTCCTGATTTTGGACTGGGACCTGAATCTGGATCTGGACCCGGATCTAAATCTGGACCCAGAGTTGGATCTGGATCTGGATCAGGACTTGGATTTAGATCTGGTCCTCATTGTAGACAGGACCTGGACGTGGACCAGGATCTAGATCTTTACATGGATCTAGATATGGACCTGATTCTAGAACTTGACATAGATCTGGATCCAGACCTGGACCTGAATCCAGATCTGGACCTGGATCTAGATCTGGATCCAGGCATGGGTGTAGATAATGGCTCAGGATCTAGATCCAGATCTGCATCTGTACCTGATCCTCATTCTAGACTGCACCCGGACCTGGACTGAGATCTAGATCTATGCCTGGATCTAGATCTGGACCTAGACGTTGACTTCAATCTCTGTCTTAACCTGGACCAGGACCTGGATCCAGATCTGGATGTCCATCTAGATCCGGACCCAGACTTGGGTCAAGATAATGGATCACGACTTGGATCCAGATCTAAATATGAATCTGGACCGATTCTGAATCTGGTCCTCATTCTACACTACACCTAGACCTGGACCGGGATCTAGATCTTTGCCTGGATCTAGACTTGACTCTAGACCTTGACTTGAATCTCTGTCTTGACCTGGACCTGGACCTGGACCCAGATCTGGTTCAGGATCTAGATCAGGACCTGCTCAGGTCTCAGATCAGGATAAGTTCCAGATCTAGGTCCAGATTCAAGTCTGGATCCAGGTTCAGGTCCAGATCTGGCCCAGGATCTAGATGAGGACCTGGGCCTGGATCCAGATTTGGATCTGGAAACTGTCCTGATTTGAAACCCGAGCAAGTTCTGGATCTTAACCTGATCCAGATCCTGACCCAAAACACCTGCAAATTAGGGGCGTGGGCAGAAAGAGTTAGGACAGGCAAGAGACGCAGCCAATCAAAAGGAACCTCTCCCTGGGCCAACCCAAGCGAGTCAGGGGTCTCTCCTTCCCGCCCACCTTCCCCCCTGATGCTCCTCCCTCCTCCTCCTCCTCGTGCACCTGTCTTCAACACCAGCAGGTGCAGCGCATCGTCCCTCAGGTAGGAAGCGGCGGCAATCTCGTGGGTGGGGATCCGAAGGATGAGCTCTTCGTTGTCCCGCCAGGTGAGCAGGAGGCAGCGGGCCGAGAGGCTCAGGATGCTGTCCTGGTCAGGTGTGGTCTGCAGCGGCAGCTCCTTCAGTTGCTGCGGGAGGAAAAGCAGGGAAAATTTAGGGAAAATTCAGCGGTGACGAAGCCCTGGCATCCCACACCAACCCCCCTTTGCGGTGCAAGAAGCACCATGTGCCACAGCCTTTTCCAGCCCCTCGGACAACCACTGGGTCCCCCAAGGGCAAAAAGTCGGGGGGGGGGTTTGCTGAAAGATGCAGATGGGACCAAAAGGCCAAAGGAGCAGAGATTTCTCCTTGGACGGCTGCAAATTCCAAGAAAGAATAAAAAGAAATAGAAAAAGGAAGTGGCCAATTTAGGTCTGTCTAGATAAAAGAAAGACTAGAGGGGACATGATAGCAGCCTTCCAATATCTGAGGGGCTGCCCCAAAGAAGAAAAGGGTCAACTTATTCTCCAAAGCCCCTGAAGGCAGGACAAGAAACAACGGATGGAAACTCATCAAGGAGAGAAGCAACCTGGAATTAAGGAGAAACTTCCTAACAGTGAGAACAATTAACCAGTGGAACAGCTTGCCACCAGAAGTTGTGGGTGCTTCCATCAATGGAGGCTTTTAAGAAGAGACTGGACAGCCATTTGCCTGAAATGGTATAGGGTCTCCTGCTTGAGAAGGGGACTGGACTAGAAGACTTCCAAGGTCCCTTTCAACTCTATTCCTCTTCTCTTCTCTTCTCTTCTCTTCTCTTCTCTTCTCTTCTCTTCTCTTCTCTTCTCTTCTCTTCTCTTCTCTACTCTACTCTACTCTACTCTTCTCTTCTCTTCTCTTCTCTTCTCTTCTCTACTGTACTCTACTCTACTCTACTCTACTCTACTCTACTCTACTCTACTCTACACCTCTTCTCTTCTCTTCTCTTCTCTTCTCTTCTCTTCTCTTCTCTTCTCTTCTCTTCTCTTCTCTTCTCTACACCTCTACACTTCTCTTCTCTTCTTTACTCTACAGTTCTCTTCTCTTCTCTTCTCTTCTCTTCTCTTCTCTTCTCTTCTCTTCTCTTCTCTTCTCTTCTCTACAGTTCTCTCTTCTCTTCTAAATAATCAAAAAGCGAAGCAACCTGGAACTAAGAAGAAAGCTCCCAACAATGAGAACAATTACCGTAACCAATGGAGCTGCTTGCCACCAGAAACCTCCATCACTAGAGGTTTTTAAGAAAAGGCTGGACAGTCATTTGTCTGAAATGGTATAGGGTCTCCTGCTTGATCAGGGGGCTGGACTAGAAGACCTCAAAGGTCCCTTCCAGCTCTATTCTTATTGATTGATTGATTGATTGATCGATAATTTCCTTTGCAGTAAATATATATGAAATTACAAAATTTATTTCTAGAGCAGGGGGTCTCCAAACTTGGCGACTATAAGACTTGTGGACTTCAACTCCCAGAATTCCCCAGCCATGCTTGAAGTGTGAAAGTTCCCAGACTTGGAGACCCCTGCCCTAAGGGCAACCCTGGGCATTTTGGTGCCCGGCGGGCTACATCCAGCCCTTTGGCTATCCCTATCCGGCCAGGTGAGGTCAATCAAAAATTAGAAATCAAATGTAAGTAAGGATACATCCATGCAGGCAATAAAACTCCATTGCTTTGTATTTTGAAGGCAACTATTTTTTTAACAATTCACACGTGTGTGTGTCTGCGTGCCTACACACCTTCGCAACTTCACAAAAGTCCCAGAGTCTCTTGTTTTTCTTGCAATTTAAAAAAGAAAGGGGAAAAAAAAAGGATCTCTTTATTTCTTTCCAATCCTTTGACCCATATCTAATTGTTTAAAGTTTCCAAATAGTTTGTTCAGAAATCAATTTTCTATTGGGTTTTTATCTCTTTAAAGTTACATTTCAAAATCTTCTTTGCCCCCATGCTCCTTAGCCGCTATTACCTCATTAGGGGTCTTATAATTGTAAGATGTTTCTCTTGTTGTTATTTCAAGCCTGGATTGGCTGTCACTCACCTGGCTTCAAAAAAATTCCGTTCCGTTCCTCTCCTCTCTCCAGCTCTATACTTAGTCCGGTTGTCCCAGCTTCGTGGCAGCCGCCATGGCTGCCGTCCCCCGCCGCCAATTCACAGAGAGTTTCCTCTGACCTTCAAGGAACTTGCCTGTTCCTTTTGGTCGTCTGAGGCGCCTCTCTTTCTTCCCCATCCCTGCAGGACGGTTCTGGTCTGAAGACCCATCGTCAGCGGTTCGTCAGCCGGGGTTTTCGCGGAGCTCATCGGAGCCCACTAATTCCCTGACTGTCTCGCCGTGTCGCCAAACCGGAAGTCTCAAAAGTCCCAGAGTCTCTTATGGCCCCTTTGGCAAAATTGCCCACCCCTGCATTAAGTTCTCAAAAAAAAAAAAAAAAAATCATTCCAAGAACATTAGAGGCAGTCCTCGACTTATGACCACAACATTTCTGTTGTTAAGTGAGACATTTATGAAGTGAGTTTTGCCCCGTTTTACCACCTTTCTTGCCGCAGTCGTTAAGTGAATCTGGCTCCCCCCATGGACTTTGCTTGTCAGAAGGTTGCAAAAGAGGGATCACAGGGGGGGCACTGCGACCGTCATAAATACGAATCAGTTGCTGCGGTCTGAATTTGGATCCCGTGACCCTGAGGATGTGTGACGGTCATAAGGGCGAAAAACGGTCTCAGTCACTTTTTTCAGTGCGACGGGTAACTTCGAACGGTCATTAAACGAACGGTTATAAGTCGAGGACTACCTGTACGGTGAATTGAGCCCCATGAAAACACATTGAAGCTCATTTACCCTGGCGGTATCCAAAAGCTGCAATAATTCATCCCGGCTGGAAGGATTCAGGGATGTATTCACCCAGGTCAGGTGTCCTAAAAACTGAGGAAAAAAAGAGGGGGGGAAAAATTGAGAAAAGTAACGGAGTAAACATGAATTATATTTTTAAAGGCAGAATTTACAAATCAGCACAGATTGCGCAAATCAGGAACAAATATTTCTCTTTGCTTTGCTTTATGCTGCTTTCCGTCTGTTAATAAATTGGGGGGGGGTTGGCACGGATCGGGGCTGGGGGAGAGAGAGGGAAAAATGTTCACCTATTTTTTTTTTTTGCACACAGAGCCTTTTCAAAATTTGGTTTTTTTTAAAAAAAAAATTTTTATTAAGTTTTTAATTAAAGACAAAACACAAAACCACACCCAGTGTATAATACAAAATAGGGAGAAGCGGAGGAATTTTTTCTTCATCTTCAGGTCTTCCAAAATTCTCTTTGTCTTGGCACTGGCATTATTTCTTCCAAGTTCCCAATTGCGTAGTCCACAAATGGTTGCCCTATCCTCCAAAATATATTTTCTTTCAATAGTCCTTTTTTGAATTTTATATCACACGTTAACTTATCATTAGGAGCAATTTTCCAAACTTCTCTGAACCATTCATTTATTTTGTATACAATATTCAATTTCCAGTATCTTGCAATCACAATTCGTCCCGTAATGACCAATATCCTTACAAGCTCTCTTTCATCAATTGTTAACACCTTGTCATTCAACTTTAATATTCAAAATTTGGTCTGAAATGCAGTAGAGTTTCCTGCCTGATCAGGGGGTTGGACTAGAAGACCTCCGAGGTCCCTTCCAACTTCCCCTTCCCCTCCCTTCCAGCCGCCTTGAGTCTTCGGAGAAAGGCAGCATACAAGTTGAACAAACAAACAAATAAATAAATAAATAACTCTGTTATTCTGTTGTTAGGGTCCCCTATCAGAAAGGGGAGCAGGGAGTTGGAGAAGAGGGAGTCAAGCTATTCTCCAAAGCCTCTGAAGGCAGGACAAGAAGCAACGGATGGAAATTAATCTAGGAGAGAAGCAACCTGGAATTGAGGAGGAATTTCTTGACGATGAGGACAATTCACTAGTGGAACTGCTTGCCACCAGAAGTTGGGGGTGGTCCATCACTGGAGGTTTTGAAGAAGAGATTGGACAACCATTTGTCTGAAGTGGTATAGGATTTCCTGCCTGAGCAGGGGGTTGGACTAGAAGACCTCTACGGTCCCTTCCAACTATTTATTTATTTATTGGTTCGATTTATGTGCCGCCCTTCTCCGGAGACTCAGGGCGGCTTACAATGCGTTAAGCAATAGCCTTCATACTTTTTGTATATACCTGCTTAGTAGGGCTTTCGGCCCCCCCTAAGCGGTGTTCTTTTTTTTAATACAAAGTCAGCTTATTGCCCCCACAATCCGGGTCCTCATTTTACCTACCTCGGAAGGATGGAAGGCTGAGTCCACCTTGAGCCTGGTGAGATTTGAACTCGCAGTAATTGCAGGCAGCTGGTGCTACTTAACAGCACTTCAGTCTGCTGCGCCACCAAGGCTCTTCTCTTATTCTGTTAAATGAGATTTATTTCCACTCCTTCAGCCTTTGTAGGATTTCTTAAAGGTTTGTCCTCACAGAAGCCGCTCACCAAATTTGTCATGTGGAAACAGCCTCTGCAAATCCCAAGAACTCCAAGCAACCCCATCCCTTAATACAGGCACTCCTTGACCATTCGTGTAGCAGCAACTGTTAGAAGTCACAACAGCACCAAACAAAAGTGACCCGTGAGCCTGGAAGGGACCTTGGAGGTCTTCTAGTCCAGCCCCCTGTTCAAACAGGATACTCTATACTATTTCAGACAAATGGTTGTTCAATCTCTTCTTAAAAACCTCCAGCGATGGAGCACCCACAACTTCTGGTGGCAAGTCGTTCCACTGGTTAATTGTCTTCACTGTTAGGAAGCTTCTCCTTAATTCCAAGTTGCTTCTCTCCTTGATTATTTTCCACCCATTGCTTCTTGTCCTGCCTTTTAGGGGCTTTGGAGAATAGCTTGACTCCCTCTTCTTTGGGGCAGCCCCTCAAATACTGGAATATTGCTATCACATCACCCCTAGTCCTTCTTTTCATTAAACTAGACATACCCAATTCCAGCAACCGTTCTTCATATGGAGAATATTTGTAGCTCAGAGTTGAAAAACTGAGGGGTCCCTGGTGCTCTCTGAGCTTGGCTCTTTTCTTGCAGATGTTTCCTGACCCAACTAGGGAACATCATCAGTGCTAGAAGGAAGGAAGGAAGGAAGGAAGGAAGGAAGGAAGGAAGGAAGGAAGGAAGGAAGGAAAGAAGGAAGGGAGGGAACTGTGGGGTCCTTGGTGCTCTCTGAGCTTGGCTGTTTTCTTGCAGATGTTTCCTGACCCAACTAGGGAACATCATCAGTGCTAGAAGGAAGGAAGGAAGGAAGGAAGGAAGGAAGGAAGGAAGGAAGGAAGGAAGGAAGGAAGGAAGGAAGGAAGGAGAGGAAGAGGGGGGGAGGAGGAGGAGGAGAACTGTGGGGTCCCTGGTGCTCTCTGAGCTTGGCTGTTTTCTTGCAGATGTTTCCTGACCCAACTAGGGAACATCAATGCTAGAAGGAAGGAAGGAAGGAAGGAAGGAAGGAAGGAAGGAAGGAAGGAAGGAAGGAAGGAAGGAAGGAGGAGGAGGAGGAAAGGAGGAGGAGGAGGAGGAGAACTGTGGGGTCCTTGGTGCTCTCTGAGCTTGCTTGTTTTCTTGTAGATGTTTCATGACCCAACTAGGGAACATCATCAGTGCTAGAAGGAAGGAAGGAAGGAAGGAAGGAAGGAAGGAGGAGGAGGAGGAGAAGGAGGAGAACTGAGGGGTCCCTGGTGCTCTCTGAGCTAGGCTGTTTTCTTGCAGACATTTCATGACCCAACTGGGGAACATCATCAGTGCTGGAAGGAAGGAAGGAAGGAAGGAAGGAAGGAAGGAAGGAGGGAGGGGAGGAGAAGGAGAAGGAGAAGGAGAAGGAGAAGGAGAAGGAGAAGGAGAAGGAGAAGAACTGTGGTTCCTCCTTCCCTGGTGCTCTCTGAGCTTGGTTGTTTTCTTGCAGATGTTGCCTGACCCAACTAGATAACATCATCAGTGGTAGAAGGGAGGGAGGTTTGCAGGGAGGAGGAAGGAGGAAGATTGTGGACTCCCTGATTCTCTGAACATCATTAGTATTAGAAGGGAATGAGTTTTGTGGAGAGGAGGAGGAGGAGGAGGAGAACTGTGGGGTCCTTGGTGCTCTCTGAGCTTGGTTGTTTTCTTGCAGATGTTTCCTGACCCAACTAGGGAACATCATCAGTACTAGGACGGTGTGGAGTTTGAGGAGGAAGAGGAAGGCAGGAGAGGAAAGGGAGGAGGAGGAGGAGGAGGAGGAGGAGAACTGTGGGGTCCTTGCTGCTTTCTGAGCTTGGTGGTTTTCTTGCAGACATTCCATGACCCAACTAGGTAATATCATCAGGGCTAGAATGGAGTGAGTTGAGGAGGAGGAGGAGGAGGAAGAGAGGGAAGAGGAGGAGGAGGAGGAGTGGGGTGAGGAGGAGGAGAACTGTGGGGTCCTTGGTACTCTCTGAACTTGGTTATTTCCTTGCAGGCATTCCATGACCCAACTAGATAACATCATCAGTGCTCGAAGGGTGGTGGCGTTTGTAATAAAATGTCTGGAAGAAAACAATGAACCTCTGAGACCACCAAGGACCACCCCCCACCCCCCCAGATTGGTCGAGTTGGCAGAGGGGCTAAGAAAGTTGCTGTGGGAATGAACTACATTTGCCGGGCACCCAGCTGCCTCCGGGAATGGGGCGTTCCCCCATCCTGCACTTACCTTCACCTCCTTTTCCACATAGTCCTGCAGCAGAATCTGGGGGTCGATGAGGTAGTCTGGGGGGTACAGAGGCACGGAGTGGAGGGGCCGCCGCCGGCAGACATTCCCCTTGAGCGCTGGCTTGCGGGAGGCTTTCGGGAAGACCAGGCGCTTGATGGGGGACACGAATCCCTGCAACGGGCAAAGGGGAGGGGAAGGGGAGAGGGAGGTCACCAAGCTGCCGTCACCCCCGGCATTGCCAGGCGGTGGGTGGCAGAGCGTGGATGGCAGCAGGGCGGGCAGATTGCAAGATAGCAAGAAGGATGCCAGGCAGACGGCGAGGGCTGCAGATGGCTGGGCCCACTCGCTTCGTGGCCGTGCCAACAAGTTTCAGTTCAATGCTACGCTTGGGGGTGGTGGGGGGTTTACACCTTGGGGTCCCTGCAAAGGAGAATAGGAAGAAGGAGGGGAAGGAAGGGAAGAGGAGGAGGAGGAGGAGGAGGGAAGAAGGAGGAAAAAGGAGATGTGGAAGGTCCAATTTTACTTCCAGCTTTTCTGAGAAAGGAGAAGGGGAAGGAGAAGTGGAGGAGGAAGAGGAGGAGGAAGAGGAGGAGGAGGGAAGGAGGGAAGGGAGATGTGGAAGGTC
>NC_142065.1:2886253-2936253 GCF_059756535.1 Pantherophis guttatus
TCTTCCTTCCTTCCTTCTTTCCTTCCCCACATCCTCCCTCCTTCTTTCCTCACTTCCATCCTCCTTTCCATCCTCCTTCCCTTCTCCCTTCTTTCCTTCCTTCCTTCTTTCCTTACTTACTTCCTTCCTTCTTTCCTTCCCCACATCCTCCCTCCTTCTTTCCTCACTTCCATCCTCCTTTCCATCCTCCTTCCCTTCTCCCTTCTTTCCTTCCTTCCTTCTTTCCTTACTTCCTTCCTTCCTTCTTTCCTTCCCCACATCCTCCCTCCTTCTTTCCTCACTTCCATCCTCCTTTCCATCCTCCCTCCCTTCTCCCTTCTTTCCTTCCTTCCTTCTTTCCTTCCTTCCTTCCTTCCCTCCCTCCCTCCATTTTTGTTGTCTATTTTCCTGTCTTCCTTCCTTCCTTCTTTCCTTCCCCACATCCTCCCTCCTCCTTTCCTCACTTCCATCCTCCTTTCCATCCTCCCTCCCTCCCTTCTCCCTCCCTTCTTTCCTTTCTTCCTTCCTTCCTTCCTTCCTTTCCTCCCTCCCTCCCTTTTTTCCTTCCTTCCCACATCATCTGCAGGGAGCAAGATTGAGAACATATGCAAAGGATTTTTGAAAAAATAAGTGACGTCCAGATTCTCCCCCATAGCTCTCAGGCCCCTTGCCAACTTGCACAAAACCTCCTTCTTTCTTTCTTTCTTTCTTTCTTTCTTTCTTTCTTTCTTTCTTTCTTTCTTTCTTTCTTTCTTTCTTTCTTTCTTTCTCTTTCTTTCTTTCTTTTTCTTTCTTTCTTTCTTTCTTTCTTTCTTTCTCTTTCTTTCTTTCTTTCTTTTTCTTTCTTTCTTTCTTTCTTTCTTTCTTTCTTTCTTTCTCTCTCTCTCTCTCTCTCTCTCTCTCTCTCTCTCTCTCTCTCTCTCTCTCTCTCTCTCTCTCTCTCTCTGTCTGACTCTGGCAGGAAGGATTTCCAGAGGTCTCCTGACCTCCCCATCCCTGTTAATTAAGAGCAGGGAGGCAGCTGGCCCAGACATCTGGGAAGGGATCTACACAGGTTCTTTAGCCAAGATCCCCCCCCCCAAAAAAAGGGGGTGGGGAAGCTGCGAGAAGTTAAGGAAGAAGCAGCCCTGAAGATCTTCCTCAACTCCCACAGCCACATTTGAACCTCTCCTTGTGGGAAAGCCTGCCTCTCCTGAGCTTCTGCTCCAAGACTTTCCTTGGTCAATCCGTCAGATAAGAATTAGAACATAACAGTTGGACGCGTCTGTGAAGAAGAGGAAGCTTCTTGGATGAGAATCAAAACATCTTCAAGCAAAAAACAAAGGAAGTCCAGCTGCCTTTTCCAAAAGCACCTTTGGGACAACAGAATTGGAAGGGACCTCAGAGGTCTTCTAGTCCAGCCCCAACTCAAGCAGGAGACTCTACACCAGAGGTGGGTTTCAGCAGGTTCTGACCAGTTCTGGAGAACCGGTAGCGGAAATTTTGAGTAGTTTGGAGAACCGGTGGTAAAAATTCTGACTGGCCCCGCCCGCATCTATTCTCTGCCTCCCGAGTCCCAGCTGATCGGGAGGAAATGGGGATTTTGCAGCATCCTTCCCCTGCCACGCCCACCAAGCCACGCCCACAGAACCGGTATTAAAAAAAAATTGAAACCCACCACTGCTCTACACCATTCCGAACAAATGGTTGTTTAATCTCTTCTTAAAAGCTTTCAGTGATGGGGCACCCACAACTTCTGGTGGCAAGCAGTTCCACTGATTAATTAATTTATTATTATTAATTAATTTAATTAATTAATTTAATTAAATTAAACTAATTAATTAAATTTCTCCTGAGTTCTAAGTTGCTTCTCTCCTTGATTAGTTTCCATCCGTTGCTTCTTCTCCTGCCTTCAGGTGCTTTGGAGAACAGCTTGACTCCCTCTTCTTTGGGGCAGCCCCTGAGATATTGGAAGATGCTATCCTGTCTCCCCTGGTCCTTCTCTTCATCAAACTAGACATGCCCAGTTCCTGCAACCGTTCTTCGTATGTTTTAGCCAGTGGTGAAATGTAAAATAAAACCAATTTCACTTTTCATCAAAAAAAATCACTTTTAGAAGTCTGGTTGAAAAGGCGTATATATATCTGGGGTCCTTTTCTGTAAAGATGTATTTTTGCTGGGAGGACCCAGACTTGATTTAACCATGGTTCCTAATAAAACCCTTCTTTGTGTACGATTTTCATGACTGTACAGGTAGTCCTCGACTTATAACGGTTTCATTTAGTAACCATTGAAAGTTACAATGGCGCTGAAAAAAGTGACTTATGACTTTTTTTCACACTTATGGCCATCGCAGCATTCCTGTGGTCACACATGATCAACATTTGGAGGCTTGGCAACTGGCATGTACTTATGACAGTTGCAGTGTCCCGGGGTCTCACTTATGACCATTTTTCACACTTACGACCTTTGCAACATCCCCAGGGCCACGGGATTTGCATTTTGGATGCTTGACAGACTGACTCACATTTATGATGGTTGCAGTGTCCCGGGGGTCACATGATCCCCTTTTGCGACCGTCTGACCAACGAAGTCAATGGGGAAGCCAGATTCGCTTAACGACAATGCTACTGACTTAGCAACTGCAGTGATTCACTTAGCAACGGTGGCAAGAAAGATCGCAAAAGGGGACCAAACTCACTTCATGACTGTCTCGTTTAGCAACAGAAATGTTGGGCTCAGTGGTCGGAAAAGTGCTGTCTCTTTTTTTTTGTGAGAAGCAACTGGACTTTTTGGTTTTTCTTTGAAGACGTTTCGCTTCTCCTCTGAGAAGCTTATCCGGCTCTTATGTTTTTGCTCAGAGTGGAAGAAGCTTCTCGGAGGAGAAGCGAAACGTCTTCAAAGAAAAACCAGGAAGCCCAGTTGCCTCTTGCAAAAAAACAGCACCTTTGGGGCAGAGGCTCCATAGACCTTTGTGGTCGTAAGTCGAGGACCACCTGTAGCCCAGGGGTGAAACGTAAAATTTGTTACTACCAGTTCTGTGGGCGTGGCTTGGTGGGGGGGGGGTAATGTGACTGGGTGGGCGTGGCCAACTTTTTTTTAAAAAAAAAAACTTTTCAAAGCATTTTTTCTAATGCTTTGAAAAGCCTCTGTGCCGATCAGGCAACTCAGCTGGGATCGTCAGAGGCTTTTATAAGCATTTTTTTTTCTACAACCTCTTCGGCCAAGAGGTTGCAGAAAAAAAATGCTTTGAAAAAGCCTCTGACGATCCCAGCTGAGCTGCGGGATCATCAGAGGCTTTTTTTTTTTTTTTTTTTTACTTTTAAAAAAGAGGTTGTAGAAAAAATGCTTTTAAAAGTAAAAAAAAGAAAAAGCCTCTGATGATCGCGCGGCTCAGCTGGGCATGGTAGGAGTGGGGGGCAGGGATTTTTGCTACCGGTTCTCCGAACCACCCGCCTCCATCGCTACCGGATCGGGCGATCCGGTCCGAACCGGGAGCATTTCACCCCTGCCTGTAGCCCAACATTTCCTCCCAGCATTTTCCAAATTTTCCGTTGAGTGAAACTGCCGGATCTGGCCTAGCCAGAGGAGAAAAAAGAACAAACTTTGCACGCCGTTTAAACGACGGATCCTGGATTGCTTCCTTCCAACTGTGAAATCGGGCGGGCTCATCTCCTGACCCATACTTGCTCCAGAGGGGCCGATGCGGGAGCCAAGCCCTACAGCCGTTGTAGGAGAGAGAGCGTCGTAATGGCTTGTCCTCAAAAACAGTTCGAATCGCCCCATTCAGGCATGGGCCCCGATGGAAGGAAAACTCCCAATTCCTGCTGGGAAGGAATCTATTCCTGCTGGCTTTGGAACCGGATGCATTGAAATAGGGAACAAAGATGCTCGGTTTTATCTCTGGTAGAGAGCCATTTCTTGGGTCTTCTCCAACTGGAGGCTGACCTTAGGCTAACGGAGAAGAAGAGACCCTGTGCATACAGCAGTTCCTGTCTGTTGGTGGTCAGCTCTCCGGCAGACCTTGCAAATGGCCAGGAGGACGAAGAGGAGGAGGAGGAGGAAGAGGAAATGGAGTGCAGATGGTCTCCATTAAGCAGCTCATTGGGCTCGCCCATTGCAGCGCTTCCTTCAAGGGGCAAAGAGCTTCTCGGTGCCAAGAGCTCTGGACAACGAGGGTTTCCTCCTTCCTTGCCCCCTGCCCATCTGCTGGGGAGCTCACTTCCTGTACTGCAGCCTGCCCAGAGCCAAGAAGACCCTCCCCTCCCCAGCCCTCCATTTCCTGCCCCAAGATCAGTTTCCCCCGCTGGTTTCTCCTGGCCTTTGGAGTGATGGACAAGGAGGAAAGGGAAGGGAAGAGAAGGGGAGGGAAAAAGAAAAGGAAAAGGAAAAGGAAAAGAAAAAGGAAAAGGAAAAGGAAAGGAAAGGAAAGGAAAGGAAAGGAAAGGAAGATAGAAGGGAAGGGAAGGGAAGGGAAGGGAAGGGAAGGGAAGGAAAGGAAAGGAAAGGAAAGGAAAGGAAAGGAAAGGAAAGGAAAGGAAAGGAAAGGAAAGGAAAGGAAAGGAAAGGAAGAAGGAAAGGAATGGAAGATGGAAGGGAACGGAAGGGAAGGGAAGGGAAGGGAAGGGAAGGAGGAAAGGAAAGGAAGAAGGAAAGGAAAGGAAAGGAAAGGAAGAAGGAAAGGAAAGGAAGAAGGAAAGGAAAAGAAAGGAAGGGAAAGGAAAAGAAAAGAAAAGAAAAGAAAAGAAAAGAAAAGAAAAGAAAAAGGAAGACAGAACGGAAGGGAAGGGAAGGGAAGGAAGAAGGAAAGGAAGATGGAAAGGAAAGGAAGAAGGTAAGGAAAAGAAAGGAAAAGAAAGGAAAGGAAAGGAAAAGAAAAGAAAAGAAAAGAAAAGAAAAGAAAAAGGAAGACAGAACGGAAGGGAAGGGAAGGGAAGGGAAGGAAGAAGGAAAGGAAGATGGAAAGGAAAGGAAGAAGGTAAGGAAAAGAAAGGAAAAGAAAGGAAAGGAAAGGAAAAGAAAAGAAAAGAAAAGAAAAAGGAAGACAGAAAGGAAGGGAAGGAAAGGGAAGGAAAGGAAGATGGAAGGGAAGGAAGAAGGAAAGGAAGAAAGAAAGGAAGAAGGAAAGGAAGAAAGAAAGGAAAGGGTTGGTAGGGTGGCTATGATATCCTAGATGGCTGTGAAAGTTGGGCCTTTCAAAAATCAAGACAGGAAGACAATCGGTTGAGCTGGGGTGCTGGAGAAGGCGCCTGCGTGTTCCTTGGACACCAAAGGGGACTAACAAGCAAACACCAGACGTGTCCCTGGAAGGCAAACCCACAAAAGCTGCATCTCACTTATTTTGGCCATGTCATTTGTGGGGGAGAATCGTCTGTAGAAAGCAATGGCATTGGGAAGAATCAGCGGTTAAATTGGCTGTGCCAACAACCGTTGTCGATTGTGGGACCTTCCTTGGCCACTTTGCATTTTAATTTGTACATTTGTGTACAGTGAGGCGTAGCTATGGGGGACGTAGCTTCCTATGTTCCCCCATATCTAAAAACAATTGTGAAAGTTGGACCTTAAGAAAGCAAGACAGGAAGAAAAGTTTTGAGCGGAGGTGCTGGAGAAGGCGCCTGCGTGTTCCTGGGACAGCAAAAGGGGCTGACCAGGTGGCTCAGTGGCTAAGACACTGAGCTTGTCAATCAGAAAGGTTGGCAGTTCAGCAGTTCGAATCCCTAGTACAGGTTTCCTGCGTGAGCAGGGGGTTGGACTAGATGACCTCAACGGTCCCTTCCAACTCTTGTTATTGTTAAGAAGCAGGTATGGAGCATATGACACCAGACATGTGTTGGCCAGGCAAGGAACAAGGGATGGAAACTGATCAACGAGAGATTCAACCACATTTCAATTTCTTATTCGATTAATATTTATACCTATTTCATCATTTGTGTACATTTTTATAATAAACTCACTTTTTCTCTTTTACTCCACCCCCCTTCTCCTTTTTCCTTTTACCCAGGCATGAGAATAGAGATAAATAGAAAATTGGGGCTGCTCAAACACCATTCTAGACTGAACTGGAGCCTGAATAGCTCAACAGACTAAGCATTGTAATTTAACACCTGCTGCCTGCAATTACTGCAGGTTCGAATCTCGCCAGGCTCAAGGTTGACTCAGCCTTCCATCCTTTCTAAGGTGGGTAAAATGAGGACCCAGATTGTGGGGGCAATAAGCTGACTTTGTATGAATATACAAAAGGATGAAGGCTATTGCTTAACGCACTGTAAGCCGCCCTGAGTCTCCGGAGAAGGGCGGCATATAAATCAAATTTTTAAAAAAAACTGAAAAAGGAAACAACAAGAGAGAGGGGAAGGAGTAGGGAGAGGAGAGAGAGAGGAAGGGAGAAGAGAGGAGAGGAGAGGGAGAGAGAGAGAGAAGAAAGGGAAAAGGTGAGGAAGAAAAGGGAGGGGAAAGAGGAGTAGAAGAGAAGGTTAGAAGGGGGGAAGAAGAGAGGAGTGGGGAAAAGGAAGGGGAAGTAGGAAAGAGAAGGAGAGGAAGAACGAAGAAAGTAGGAGGAGAGAGAGGAAGGAAGAGAAGGGGAGGAGAAGAAGAAAGGTTGTAGCAAAATAAAGAAGGGTAAATGATAAAAGAGCAGCCCCGAATAAGCAAAGATTGAAAGTTAAGACGAATGGAAAATGGTGGATAAATGACTGTTGATGTAAATATGTGTATGAGAAATAAAAATAAAAACTTTTTTGGGGGGGGAAAAAAAGGAGAGATTCGACCAGTGGTGAAATCTGGATCTGTTAGAACAGCAGTGGGTGGGTGGGTGGGGTTGAAATCAGCTGTGGTGTGAGATCTTGGGAACCTTTTAAAAAAGTTTTCTAAAGCATTTTTTACTACCGGTTCAGGCGAATTGGCCCAAACTGGTAGCATTTCATCCCTGGATTCAACCTAGAAATAAGGAGGAATTTGCTGACAGTGAGAACAATCAACCCATGGAAGAGAAGTTGCCTTCGGAAGTTGTGGGAGCTTCATCACTGGAGGCTTTCAAGAAGAGACTGGACTGCCGTCTGTCAGAAATGGTGTAGGGTCTCCTGCCTGGCCGGGGGGTTGGACTAGATGACCTCCAAGGTCCCTTCCAAGTCTGTTATTCTGAGTTTTCCCAGAAACAGTTTTAATCTGTTATTATGTCACTGGAAGGCAAAAAAAAAAAATCACAAAACGGTGACTTCATTTATTTTGGCCGTGTGATGCAGGGGAATTCTCTGGAGAAAGCAATTTTGTTGGGAAGACTTAGCGGTAAAAGGCAACCAGGCCGGCCAAAGAACTCGGTGGCTGGACAATGTCAAAGCTGACACCGGCCAGAGCTTCGGAAAATTCAAAGAAGCAGCGCAAGAAGATCGGGAGGCGTGGAGAGACCACCTGGCCTACAGAATCAACAGGAGTCAGTCACGTCTGAATGGAGAACATCATCTTTAGAAAGGTAGAATAGAACAGAGTTGGAAGGGACCTTGGAGGTCTTCTAGTCCAACCCCCTGCTTAGGCAGGAAACCCTACACCACTTCAGACAAATGGTTATCTAATCTCTTCTTAAAAATTTCCAGTGTTGGAGCATCCACAAATTCTGGTGGCAAGCAGTTCCACTGGTTAATTGTTCTCACTGTCAGGAAATTTCTCCTTAGTTCCAGGTTGCTTCTCTCTTTGATTCATTTCCACCCATTGCTTCTTGTCCTACCCTCAGGGGCTTTGGAGAATAGGTTGACCCCCAACTCTTCTTTGGGGCAGCCCCTGAGATATTGGAAGACTGCTATCATGTCACCCCTGGTCCTTCTTTTAATTAAAGTAACAGAACAGTAATAACAGAGTTGGAAGGGACCTTGGAGGTCTTCTAGTCCAACCCCCTGCTTAGGCAGGAAACCCTACACCACTTCAGACAAATGCTTATCCAACATCGTCTTAAAAAGTTCCAGTGTTGGAGCACCCACAACTTCTGGTGGCAAGCAGTTCCACTGGTTAATTGTTCTCACTGTCAGAAAATTTCTCCTTAGTTCCAGGTTGCTTCTCTCCTTGATTAGTTTCCACCCATTGCTTCTTGTCCTGCCCTCAGGTGCTTTGGAGAATAGCTTGACTCCCTCTTCTCTGGGGCAGCCCCTGAGATATTGGAAGATTGCTATCATGTCTCCCCTGGTCCTTCTCTTCATTAGACTGGACATACCCAGTTCCTGCAACTGTTCTTCATATGTTTTTGCCTCCAGTCCCCTAATCATCTTGGTTGCTCTTCTCTGCACTCTTTCTAGAGTCTCAATATCTTTTTTACATCGTGGCGACCAAAACTGATGCAGTATTCAAAGTGTGGCTTTACCAAGGCCTTATAAAGTGGTATTAACACTTCACGGGATCTTGATTCTATCCCTCTGTTGATGCAGCCTAGAACTGTGTTGGCTTTTTTGGCAGCTGCTGCCCACGGCTGGCTCCTATTTGAATGGCTGCCCACTAGGACTCCAAGATCCCTCTCACAGTTACTACTTTTGAGAAAGGTACCACCTATACAGTACCTGTGCATTTTATTTTTCTTGCCTAAATGCAGAACCTGACTTGAATTTCATCATCTTTTTACCCTTTGGAGGAGGTAGGGAGAGGGGTTTGGGGGGGGCCTCCAGGTGGCCCTTTCAAGGAGGAAGAACCTTTTGGGGACCCTCCTAGCTCAGAAGAGAGACTCTGTCCAGGGTTGAGGAGGTGCTTGTGGGTGGGGAGGGGTCAGGCAGGGCTGAATTTCCCTAAGCTCGGTCCACCAGTAACATTTCCACTCCAAATTTAAGCAAAGAAACCATTTTACAAAGGAGGAAAAAGCAGGAGAAATTCTCCCTGGAGGGAAAAACAGGCAAGCATGGGTTGGGTAGCCAAAATTCCAACAGTCCTTTGTCATCGTCCCCCCCCCAGCTGCCCCCCCCCTCTGCCCAAAAGCAAAACCATGGCAGGTACCATCTGCGGGATACAAGAGTCCAGGTTTCAAAAACGAACTTCTTTGGGGTAACTTCCAACAGGAGAGATGCCTACCAAGCAGGGATGGCAGGACCCTCTTCCGCTTGGATGACCCAACATCCGTCTAGATGTCCCAAGTGGAACCCGGCTCCCTGCGGTGAGGGAAGAGGGTCCTTTAAGCAGCCAGAGCTCTGGCAAAAGGTGCATGGATGGCGCAGTGCGCAAGGAGAAGCAGCCTCCAGCGGAGCATTGAGTCCTAATGAGTTCTCAGCAGGAACATCCTTCGAAGCGGGCTTGGGAGTGGCGAGGCTCAAGTCAGCAGAGAGAGAGAGAGAGAGGGGAAGGGGCTCACCTGCCCAGGTAGGCAGAGGCAGGAGACCGGGCAGGCTTTGTACGGAGAGGGGAGCATCTCTGCACCACAAGGTCCCATGCTCCGGGGCCCCTGCCGAACAGTCCCCGCTACACAATCCCTGAATGGCAGGGCACAACAAACGCAATTCGGTCCCAAGCTTCGGGTTGGTGGTCTCCCCCGTTCTTCTTTTGCTCGGTACCGTGTCCTCCCACCCCCCACCCCCCACCACTCCCCAGTTCAGACCCCGAGCGCTGTCAGGGATCCGGAGCTGGTGATTTTCTTGAATCGGTTGGCAGCACAAACGCCAATGAAGTTTTTCTGTTGGAAGGAAACAGGACAATGAGAAGCAGAAGAAGAGAATATCGGTCGCTCGGGTTATATGCTCTCGGAGCTTGGTTATTTCTTGCAGACGTCTCGTGACCCAGCTAGGTAATATCATCAGTGCTAGAAGGGAGGGGGATATGTTGAGGAAGAGGAGGAGGAGGAGGAGAAGGAGGAGGAGGAGGAGGAGGAGGAGGAGGAGGAGGAGGAGGAGGAGGAGGAGGAGGGGGAGGAGGAGAACTGTGGGGTACCTGGAGCTCTCTGAATTTATTTTTTTATTTTTTATTTTATTTCGAATTTATATACCGCACCTTCTCCCGAGGGACTCAGGGCGGTATACAGCCAGATAAAAACATACAATACAAACATTAAAAACAATTAAAAAGATATATATTAATTTGGCCCCAATTTAAAATAACAAACCAATTAAAAATATTTAAAAAATATTTTGTGACCCAGCTAGGTAACATCATCAATGCTAGAAGGGAGTGGGGTATGTTGAAGAGGAGGAGGAGGAGGAGGAGGAGGAGAACTGTGTGATCCTTGGTGCTCTCTGAGTTTGTTTTCTCGCAGACATTTTATGACCCAACTAGGGAACATCATCAGGGCTAGAAGGGAGTAAAGTTTGCTCTTTGTTTTTTTTGTTTTTAAATTTGATTTATATGCCGCCCTTCTCCGGAGACTCAGGGCGGCTTACAATGCGTTAAGCAATAGCCTTCATACTTTTGTATATTTATACAAAGTCAGCTTATTGCCCCCACAATCTGGGTCCTCATTTTACCCACCTTAGAAAGGATGGAAGGCTGAAGCAACCTTGAGCCTGGTGAGATTCGAACTTACTAATTGCAGACAGCTGGAGTTAAATTACAATGCATTAGTGGCATAAGTGGCATTATGTATAAGTGGCTTGCAATCCAGCAGTAAGCAATAAATACCCCAATCAAGCAAACTACCAACTCAGACGAACAATCAAACGGGGAAAACAGCAGCCTCATCGAGGAACCAGCGAGAAGAAGACCCCACTCTCAGCAACGCTGACACGGCAAGCCACGTAAAGGACATAAAAAGGAGAGCAAACACCCCTCGCTTCCAGCATTGATGGTGTTACCTAGCTGGGTAATGAAACGCCTGCAAGAGAACAACAAAGATCAGAGAGCACCAAGGACCCCACAGTCCTCCTCCTTCCTCCTTCCCTCCTCTTCCTCTCCTTCCTTCCTTCCTTCCTTCCTTCCTTCCTTCCTTCCTTCCTTCCTTCCTTCCTTCCAGCACTGATGATGTTCCCTAGTTGGGTCATGAAACGTCTGCAAGAAAGCAGCCAAGCTCAGAGAGCACCAGGGACCCCACAGTTCTCCTCCTCCTCCTCCCCTCCTCTTCCTCTCCTTCCTTCCTTCCTTCCTTCCTTCCTTCCTTCCAGCACTGATGATGTTATCTAGATGGGTCATGAAACGTCTGCAAGAAAGCAGCCAAGCTCAGAGAGCACCAGGGACCCCACAGTTCTCCTCCTCCTCCTCCCCTCCTCTTCCTCTCCTTCCTTCCTTCCTTCCTTCCTTCCTTCCTTCCTTCCTTCCTTCCTTCCTTCCTTCCTTCCTTCCAGCACTGATGATGTTATCTAGATGGGTCATGAAACGTCTGCAAGAAAGCAGCCAAGCTCAGAGAGCACCAGGGACCCCACAGTTCTCCTCCTCCTCCTCCCCTCCTCTTCCTCTCCTTCCTTCCTTCCTTCCTTCCTTCCTTCCTTCCAGCACTGATGATGTTATCTAGATGGGTCATGAAACGTCTGCAAGAAAGCAGCCAAGCTCAGAGAGCACCAGGGACCCCACAGTTCTCCTCCTCCTCCTCCCCTCCTCTTCCTCTCCTTCCTTCCTTCCTTCCTTCCTTCCTTCCTTCCTTCCTTCCTTCCTTCCTTCCTTCCTTCCTTCCAGCACTGATGATGTTATCTAGATGGGTCATGAAACGTCTGCAAGAAAGCAGCCAAGCTCAGAGAGCACCAGGGACCCCACAGTTCTCCTCCTCCTCCTCCTCCTCCCTCCCTCCCTCCCTCCCTCCCTTCCTTTTCCTTCCTTCCTTCCTTCCTTCCTTCCTTCCTTCCTTCCTTCCTTCCTTCCTTCCTTCCTTCCTTCCTTCCTTCCTTCCTTCCTTCCTTCTAGCACTGATGATGTTCCCTAGTTGGGCCATGAAACGTCTGCAAGCCAACAAACAAGCTCAGAGACTATGAAGGACCCCCCAGGTCAATAGGAATCCAGGCACAGCTAGAAAAAAAATCAGATTACATCCCAAAAAAACCCTGCTTTCCAAGGAGAACTTCCAACGGAATCTCGGGGCAGAGGCGGGTGATGAAGGAGCATCCAATTCTGCAAATTGCAACTTGGCATTTTTAAAATCTACTTGGCAGATATTTTTTTTCTCGTCTCCCGGAGCTCTTAGGGAGGAAGGGGGAGCTGGCTTGGCCTTGAGTTTTGGGAGTTTGTCCAGGGAGAGAACTGAGATTTTTTTCCTGCCGTCTTTAAAAAAAAAAGAAAGAAGCAGATAGCATATTTCACGATGTGCTTATACTTATGCTCGACTTACGACCGTTTTATTTTAGTGACTGTCCGAAGTTAGAACGGCATTGAAAAAAAGTGACTCGGGACCGTTTTCCACACTTAACGACCGTTGCAGCTTCTCCCGTTGTCACATGATCCAAATTCAGATGCTCGGCAACTGGCATGGACTTATGACGGTTGCAGATATCCTGTGGTCTCCTTTTGCGACCTCACAGTCCATGGGGTAGCCAGATTCGCTTAACGACCATATGACTGACTCGACAACTGCAGCGACTCGCTTAACAACGGGGGCAAGGAAGGTCGTAAAATGGTGCAACGTTCTCTGAACAACTGTGGCACTTAGCAATGGAAGTTTTGGGCTCAATTGTCGTTGTAAGTAGAGGACCATCTGGATCAAAATTTGGCTGTTGAGTGGGACAGAAAGCCCTCAGGCCTGGCGAGTGGGAGCGGGGAGGTGGGGTCATTGCTGTGGATTTCTTTTTGGGACATTTTTGATGGCCGGGATTAAACCGTTTTGGGAGGTTTATTTAATAAGTTTGTGTGAAAGACGATCTAATTAGGTACAAAATCCAGAAATGAAGGATGAAGTCGGATGTAATATTTTTGGACCCGGGAGGCAAAATTGGAACCATTTTCACTTGTGTTCAACCCAAAATTCCTTTCCGGGGTCAGATGATGCAGAGAGCGTCGGTCCTTGCCAAATTCACATCAAAATTTGGCTGGGCAAAGCACTCGTTGGCCTACACTACAAGGTCATCGAGGACGGCCACTCATCCAGCCTCCGAGGAAATTCACATTTGCAAAACCTTACTTATAAAATAAGCAGTCAGCAAATATAGGGGTGTTTAACAGTGTTTCTTAACTTTGGCGGCTTCAAGATGTCTGGACTTCAACTCCCAGAATCCCCAAAGCTGCAGGAGTGGGCTTGAAGTCCCAGAATTCCCCTGGCCAGCATGAGTGGACTTCAACTCCCAGAATTCCCCTGGCCAGCAGGGGTGGACTTCAAATCCCAGAATTCCCCTGGCCAGCATGGATGGACTTCAACTCCCAGAGTTCCCCTGGCCAGCATGAGTGGACTTCAACTCCCAGAATTCCCTTGGCCAACATGGGTGGATTTCAACTCCCAGAATTCCCCTGGCCAACATGGATGGACTTCAACTCCCAGAATTCCCCTGGCCAGCATGGGTGGACTTCAACTCCCAGAATTCCCCTGGCCAGCATGAGTGGACTTCAACTCCCAGAATTCCCTTGGCCAACATGGGTGGATTTCAACTCCCAGAATTCCCCTGGCCAACATGGATGGACTTCAACTCCCAGAATTCCCCTGGCCAGCATGGGTGGACTTCAACTCCCAGAATTCCCCTGGCCAGCATGAGTGGACTTCAACTCCCAGAATTCCCTTGGCCAACATGGGTGGATTTCAACTCCCAGAATTCCCCTGGCCAACATGGATGGACTTCAAATCCCAGAATTCCCCTGGCCAGCATGGGTGGACTTCAACTCCCAGAATTCCCCTGGCCAGCATGAGTGGACTTCAACTCCCAAAATTCCCCTGGCCAACATGGATGGACTTCAACTCCCAGAATTCCCTTGGCCAACATGGGTGGATTTCAACTCCCAGAATTCCCCTGGCCAACATGGATGGACTTCAAATCCCAGAATTCCCCTGGCCAGCATGGGTGGACTTCAACTCCCAGAATTCCCCTGGCCAGCATGAGTGGACTTCAACTCCCAAAATTCCCCTGGCCAACATGGATGGACTTCAACTCCCAGAATTCCCCTGGCCAGCATGGGTGGATTTCAACTCCCAGAATTCCCCTGGCCAGCATGGGTGGACTTCAACTCCCAGAATTCCCCTGGCCAGCATGGGTGGACTTCAACTCCCAGAATTCCCCTGGCCAACATGGATGGACTTCAACTCCCAAAATTCCCCTGGCCAGCATGAGTGGACTTCAACTCCCAAAATTCCCCTGGCCAGCATGGGTGGACTTCAACTCCCAGAATTCCCCTGGCCAACATGGATGGACTTCAACTCCCAGAATTCCCCTGGCCAACATGGGTGGACTTCAACTCCCAGAATTCCCCTGGCCAACATGGGTGGACTTCAACTCCCAGAATTCCTCAGTCAGCATGGTTGGAAGTTCAACTCCCAGAATTCCCCTGGCCAGCACAGGTAAACAACTCCCAGAATCCCCTTGATAGCTACCATAGATGGATTTAACTCCCAGAAATCCCCAGCTAGCATAGATACAACAATTCCCACAATCCCCTGGCCAGCATGGGTGGACCGCAACTCCCAGAATTCCTCAGGCTAACATGGTTGGAGTTCAGCTCCCAGAATTCCCCAGAGAAGCACGAATGGAATCAACTTCCAGAATCCTCTAGAAAACGTAAGTGGGCTTCCACTCCCAGGATTCCACAGCCAGGAAGTTGCCTGAGGAATTCTGGGAACTGAAGTCCAGCCATGGTGGCTGGGGAATTCTGGGATTTGAAGTCCACCCATCTTCAAGTTGCCAAGGTGGAGAAACGCTGATTTATAGTACATAAAGAGGGTACAGAGGCCTTTCTAAGGGCAGCCACTCTGCTTCACTACAGAGACCGATGCAAAGTCCATTCCTGAATTCATTTTCCCAGAATGCCCCTCGGTTATAGCAAAAGTGAAACCGAAAGGAAGAAATTTAGGAGCGAAATTGGGAAAAAAAAAGGCAAACATGGATGAAACCACAGCCTTTGAGTCAAACCAGTCAAGAAGGCACCGCAAGGGTTGCAAATGTAGGTAGTCCTCAACTTACAACGGTTCGTTTAGTGACCGAAGTTACGACGGCACTGAAAAAAAATGACTTAGGGCCATTTTTCACCCGTAAGACCGTGGCAGCGTTCCCATGGTCACGTGATTTACATTGAAAACTGGCTCATATTTATGATGGTCGCAGTGTCCCCGGGTTATGTCATCTCCTTTTGCGACCGTCTGACAAGCAAAGTCAATAGGGAAGTCAGATTCACTTAACAACTTAAAAACTGCAGCGATTTGCTTAACAACCGGTGCCAAGGAAAGTCGTAAAACGAGGCAAAACCCATCTAACAAATTTTTCACTTAGCGACCTCAAATTTGGGGCTCAAATTTGGTGGTCGTAAGTCGAGGACTACTTGTAAAAAGCAGTTGGAGGGTCAATTCGACTCCACATGGCCGCCATCTTGACTTTTTCAACCACTCTGCATCTATACCCGCTCCGCAAAGCATCCGGGCCCCCTCTGCCCCTCCCAAACGGCCATTACCTTCCAGCGACGTCGCATGACGTATCTCCGGAGCAGAACCTGAGATTTGAGGCGTCGGTTGACTCGCTTCGCTTTGTCGGCCAGGTTGTTGAGCCAGGGGTGCTGGAGGCACTGGGCTGCACTCATCCTCCCACTGGGAGAAAGGGAGGAAAGAGAGGAGGAAGAAAAGAAGACATTAGAGGGTAGTCCTTGACTTACGACGGTTCGTTTAGTGGCCGTTCAAAGCGCTGAAAAAGGGACCTGGCTTGGGACCGTGTCTCAGAGTTGCCACCTTTGCAGCGTCCCCATGATCACTGTAGTGCTTGGCAACTGGCATGTACTTACGACGGTTGTCGTGTCCGAGGGTCGTGGGGTCACATTTTGCGACCTTCTGACAAGCAAAGTCGACGGGGGAAGCCAGATTCACTTAACGACCCCGTTCGTAACTTATCAACGGCAGTGATTCACTTAATAACTTGGCCGGAAAGGTCGTAGAACGGGGCGGAACTCACTTCACCAATGTCTCGCTTAACAACAGAAAGGCGGGGGCTCAATTGTGCTCGTTAAGTCGAGACTGCCGGTAGCAGCCTCCGGCGAGACAAAACCAGCATCTCAGGAGCGTTGCAGATGGCAAAGGAGTTTTCCAACATTTAATCCAGCTGGAGTGGCACAGCGGGCATCGATGCCACCTTCTGCCAGGCTCCCTTCTTTCTATCCGGGCACTTCTCTACGATACTGTGGCTCTTATTGTTATTTTAATGCAGGTTTAAAGTCACCAGGAAACTGGTAAACTTGTTGAGTTATAACGTTTGAGGACGTCGAGTCAGTTCTGTCTAGTGGTTAGGGCACCGGGCTAGGAAGTGGGAGGCAGTGAGTTCTAGTTCCGCCTTAGGGACGAAAGCTAGCTGGGGGACTTTGGGTAAATCACCAGGAGATTGTGAGTTCTAGTCCCATTTTAAACAAGAAAGGCAGCTGGGTGACTTTGGGCCAAACATCAGGAGACTGTGAGTTCTAGTTCCACCTCAGGCATGAAATTCAGCTAGGTGACTTTGGGCCAATCACTAGGAGATGGTGACCTCAGGCATGAAAGCTGGCTAAGTGACTGTGGACCAATCACCAGGAGACAGTGAGTTCTAGTCCCACCTCAGGCATGAAAGCTGATTGGGTGACTTTGGAGAGTGTGAGTTCTAGTTCCACCTCAGGCATGAAATTCAGCTGGGTGACTTTGGGCTAATCACCAGGAGACAGTGAGTTCTAGCCCTGCTTTAGGAACGAAAGCTAGCTGGGTGACTTTGGGTAAATCACCAGGAGTTTGTGAGTTCTAGTCCCATCTTAAACAAGAAAGGCAGCTGGGTGACTTTGGGCCAAACATCAGGAGACTGTGAGTTCTCGTTCTACCTCAGGCATGAAATTCAGCTGGGTGACTTTGGGCCAATCACTAGGAGATGGTGAGTTTTAGTATCACCTCAGGCATGAAAGCTGATTGGGTGACTTTGGGGAGTGTGAATTGTAGTCCCACCTCAGGCATGAAAGCCAGCTGAGTGACTTTGGGCCAATTACCAGGTGACAGTGAGTTCTAGCCCCACCTTAGGAACAAAACCTAGCTGGGTGACTTTGGGTAAATCACCAGGAGATTGTGAGTTCTAGTCCCATCTTAAACATGAAAGGCAGCTGGGTGACTTTCAACCAATCACCAGGAGACTGTGAATTCTAGTTCCACCTCAGGCATGAAATTCACCTGGGTGACTTTGGGCTAATCACTAGGAGATGGTGAGTTTTAGTACCACCTCAGGCATGAAAGCCGGCTAGGTGACTATGGACCAATCAGCAGGAGACTGTGAGTTCTAGTTCCACCTCAGGCATGAAATTCAGCTGTGACTTTGGGCTAATCACCAGGAGACAGTGAGTTCTAGTCCCATCTTAAACATGAAAGCTGGCTAGGTGACTATGGACCAATCAGCAGGAGACTGTGAATTCTAGTTCCACCTCAGGCATGAAATTCAGCTGAGTGACTTTGGGCCAATTACCAGGTGACAGTGAGTTCTAGTCCCACTTTAGGAACGAAAGCTAGCTGGGTGACTGGGTAAATCACCAAGAGATTGTGAGTTCTAGTCCCATTTTAAACAAGAAAGGCAGCTGGGTGACTTTTGGCCAATCACCAGGAGACTGTCAGTTCTAATTCCACCTCAGGCATGAAATTCAGCTGTGACTTTGGGCTAATCACCAGGAGATAGTGAGTTCTAGTCCCACCTCAGGCATGAAATTCAGCTGGGTGACTTTGGGCCAGTCCCTCTCCTCGGCCCAACCCATCTCACACGCTGACTGGAGAATTCTGGGACTTGAAGTCCACAAGTCTTAAAGTTAACCAAGATTGGATACCCGCGTTCTAAGGCAGGGGCTGGGGAATTCTGGGAGTTGAAGTCCGCCAGGCTTAAAGTTGCCAAGGTTGGAGACCCCTGTTCTAAGGCATTCAGGGTCGGTGAGCCAGACTTCTCCCTCTTGTGTTTAGCTACTGATTCTATGCTAACTCCCTGTTTGACTCCTCCGCCTATCTGGGAAGGTTGCTCTCCAAAGCACAGACCCTTTTTGCTTGATGATCAAGTTGGAGACGAAGTCCTTGGCTTCGTCCGAGATGCCCTCAAAGGCTTCCTCGTCGAAATACCACTCCGCCAACAGGACGTTGTTGAGAGTTTCTGTGTCGTTGTCCCCCAAGAAAGGAGAGAAACCACTCAGCCTGGAAGGGAGGACGAGAGAGAGAGAGAGAGAAAGAGAGAAGATGAGATCACGTTGTTTTTTTAGAATAGAATAGTGCTGGAAGGGACCCTGGAGGTCTTCTAGTCCATCCCCTTGCTCAACCAGGAGATCCTATACCATTTGAAACAGGTGGCACTCCAATCTCTTCTTAAAAGCCTCCATTGATGGAAGCACCCACAACTTCCGGTGGCCAGCCGTTCCACTGGTTAATTGTCCTCACTGTTAGGACGTCTCTCCTTAATTCCAGGTTGCTTCTCTCCTTGCTGAGTTTCCATCCATGGTTTCTTTTCCTGCCTTCTGATCATCGTCGTCTTTTAATGACCCCATAATCCCTTGTGTGGTGAAGTCTGGGCAACTGAGCTAGCAGAGTGTTTTACTGGCCGGATGCCTTTCCCTGTCTCCAGTACGGAGTTTTGTTCAGCAGATATATTCTCATTGTGCCCAGAGAGGGAAATATCTGCCTCTACTTAGGATCGAACTCGCAGCCTCCTGATTGTGAGGCGTCAGCTCCACCTCTAGGCCACCGCACCGGTCCCTCTTTTCCTGATGCTTTGGAAAATAATTTGACCCCCTCTTCTTTGGGGCAGCCCCTCAAATACTGGGATCCTGCCCTCATCTCATCTTTTCTCTAGACTGGCCCAACCCAATTTCTGCAACCGTTCTTCGTATGTTTGTTTTTTTTTCAGCTTTAGAGATTTTTGCAACGGGGTGCATGCTGCAAACCCCTAGATTTAGGCTCCTCCCCTGCACCCCAACTCACAGCATATATGCGATCACCCCCATGCTCCACATGTCGCTGCTGTAGGAGACGGGCTCATAGCTGACCACCTCTGGGGGCAGGAATTCCGGGGTGCCAAAGTTAACTTTTAGTTTTTCTCGGGGGTTGAACCTGGAATGGGGAGAAGAATTGGTACTGGTACGTTCGAACTAGACTTCTCCAATCCACCCTTTTCACACACACACACACACACACACACAAAACACACCTTACAGGTAAAGGTGCATCAAATAAGGACCCCCTAACCCAGGTCTGCAACCTTAAACACTCAAAGAGCCATTTGGACCCCTTTCCCACAGAAAAGAAAACACCGGGAGCTGACTATTTCTTGAGCTGCCAAAAAACTAGCATATGTAGTTGAATTAAACATTCTGTTTTCTTCTAGCACTGATGATGTTACCTAGTCAGGTCATGAAATGTTTGCAAGAAAAGAACCAAGCTCAGAGAGCGCCAAGGACCCCTGAGCCCCCTTCCTTCCTTCCTTCCTTCCTTCCTTCCTTCCTTCCTTCCTTCCTTCCTTCCTTCCTTCCTTCCCTCCCTCCCTCAAAATCAGTATTTTCCCCTGCCTTCTTCATTAAAGCCTGCCTGCCTGCCTGCCTGCCTGCCTGCCTGCCTGCCTGCCTGCCTTCCTTCCTTCCTGCCTTCCTTCCTTCCTTCCTTCCCTCCCTCCCTCCCTCCCTCAAAATCAGTATTTTCCCCTGCCTTCTACATTAAAGCATTCCTTTCTTCCTTCCTTCAAAATCAATATTTTTACCCTCCTTCTACATTAAAACCTTCCTTCCTTCCTTCCTTCCCTCCCTCCCTCAAAATCAGTATTTTCCCCTGCCTTCTTCATTAAAGCCTACCTTCCTTCCTGCCTTCCTTCCTTCCTTCCTTCCCTCCCTCCCTCCCTCCCTCAAAATCAGTATTTTCCCCTGCCTTCTACATTAAAGCATTCCTTCCTTCCTTCCTTCAAAATCAATATTTTACCCTCCTTCTACATTAAAACCTTCCTTCCTTTCTTCCTTCCTTCTTTCCTTCCTTCCTTCCCTCAAAATTAGTATTTTCCCCTGCCTTCTTCATTAAAGCCTACCTTCCTTCCTTCCTTCCTTCCTTCCTTCCTTCCTTCCTTCCTTCCTTCCTTCCTTCCCTCCCTCCCTCCCTCCCTCCCTCCCTCCCTCAAAATCAGTATTTTCCCCTGCCTTCTTCATTAAAGCATTCCTTCCTTCCTTCCTTCAAAATCAGTATTTTTTACCCTCCTTCTACATTAAAACCTTCCTTCCTTCCTTCTTTCCTTCCTTCCTTCCTTCCCTCAAAATCAGTATTTTCCCCTGCCTTCTACATTAAAGCCTTCCTTCCTTCCTTCCTTCCTTCCTTCCTTCCTTCCTTCCTTCCTTCCTCCCTCCCTCCCTCCCTCCCTCCCTCCCTCCCTTCCTTCCTTCCTTCCTTCTCCTCATCCTCCTCACTCCTTTCTAGCACTGACGATGTTACCGAGTCAGGTCCTGAAACGTCTGCAAGAAAGCCGCCAAGCTCCGAGAGCACCAAGGACCCCACGGAAGAGACCATGTTAGCGATGCTCGTGGACAGACCGAGAGAAACCAAAATTGGGTCTGTCCTTGGCACATGGTCAGAGGAAGCTCCGGCCTCCCTGATTCCCACATTACCTTCGGGCAAATCCGAAGTCAATGATCTTCACCATGTGGCCAGTGGCCGTCACACACAGGATGTTCTCGGGCTGCAGAGAAAGGAGAAAAGGGGTGTCCCCATGAGAGTGAATAGGCAGGTGTTTGGGGGGGTCAGGAGAGGAGAGGAAGCTGTTAAAAAAAGACAATTCTTCTCTAATGGTGATGTTAACATCAACAAAGAGATACTCCTCAATTGTTTTTACTGGGTATAACGATAGACTGTACAGCATTAGAGACTAAATTGATTCTGAACTTCATATCAGCAGCAAGGCTGTTGATAGCGCAATACTGGTAATGTAAATGAAGCGGGCTCTGATAGATGACCACTGGATAACTTTCTATTCACTCTATTCTAAAAAAGCAATGCATCCGGTTGGAAAAAGTACAAACTCAGCCAAAATCCTTTTGGTTCCTCTAGGAGGCCTCTAAGTTGTCAGAAGAAAGGAACCTTCTAATGACATACAGCTTAAAGGTTGGTTAGGTCAAGGGGATCCACATGAGTTAAAAGTTGTCTATCGTCAGAAGATGATTTGAGTCTATGCTTCAGTAACCTACAAAAAGAATTATAACTGTTTTGCAAAGAAACTCAGTAATTAGGAAATGTCAATTAAAAATGACAAATGTATATGACCATATGAATTGCTGAGTTAACAGAATCCTTTGTCTAGAAGGGTATAAAAACCATTGTACCTAATTTCTGTCTTTGTTCAACGCTTCATGTACAGAGCTTTGAACCTATTGCGCAATATATAATTTGTCTCTGATTAATCCAAAAGTTGTGTTTGTCTTATTAAATCCACAACACTGGAAGAAGGACTTTTTGCCTACTATTGAAGAGTGGACACTGAAAGCAACGAACTTAGCAGAAATGGCGAAAATCTCAGCGTACTTGAAGGACTATACACAAGAAAGATACGTATCGGAATGGAGAAGATGGATTGATTATATTCAAAATAAGTATCAGGCAAGAAAATATCAAATAGCTTATGAATGAACGTTAAGTACTAGAAGTATTATGTCATCTATAGTGGAGTTAAGGTTTCAGGGGGGGGATTTAGTAGTCTGAGGATAGATAGGATAATTTAGCTTATGATGGTTAATTGAAGTACCCTGTATTTTGCTCTGGGAAGTCTCAGGGGGGAGGGGAGGGAAAGGGTGGGGGGAATATTGGGGGGGAAGAAAAATCTTTTTTTTCTGTAAAACTTTTTAATAAGAAAAAAAAGAGAGAGACAGGCATTTGCCACGCGACATCTTAGACTTAACAACTGTCAATAAGAAAGACAAAAAATCTGGATGGTGGACATGGCAGGACCTGCAGACAGCAGAAGAGAAGAGGAAGAACTGGAGAAGATCTGTTGTGACTCCGACTCCCGAGCCTGTCCTAACAGAGGAAGAGGACTCAGAAGGTGATGAGGAGGAACTGATAAGGCCTCCCTCTCCAGGACCCTCCTCTCTGGCAATGCCTCAGGTTCCCTCCGAAGGCCAGGAGGAACAGCCTGGGATGTGCCAGGAGGAAAGCATATCGGAACAACAACAGATAGGGAGCAAGAATGATGAATCCTGGCTTGATCCCAGGCAGCGTCGGAGGGAGAAGCGTGCGCAGCAACGGAAGAGGTGTGGGAGGGCCAGAGATTGAGCTGAGCCACTGAGCCACACCCCACCAGGAATAGAAGTGGGTGGGATTGCTCTTCGGGCTTTGTGACGGACAAAGTTAAACCCTGAAAGTCACATCGTGATCTCTGAAATTCGGCTTGGATATATTTTGGACTGAACGTTGACTAAACTCTTGTCTCGTGGATAAATTGTTGCTCCTGGAATGGACTGAAGATAAGTCCTCTTCTGCTTTACGGGAGTGAAAATGGTCTTGGCAGGCATTCGGCAGTTTGCTGCCAAAACCTTGGTCTGCCAAGAGTTCTAATCTGTTTACCTAATAAAATATTGGCAGGCATGCTTGGTATTACGTTTGCCTGTGTGAGGAAGGGGGACAGAACAAGATCACAAAATGCAAAGACCCGCAAATACAAACAGAACAACTGTGGCAAAAGGAATAGAATAGAATAGAATAGAGCTGGAAGGGACCATGGAGGTCTTCTAGTCCAGCCCTCTGCTCGAGCAGGAGACCCAATACCATTTCAGACAAATCGTGGTCCAATCTCTTCTTGAAAACCTCCAGTGATGGAGCACCCACAACTTCTGGTGGCGAGCAGTTCCACTGGTTAATTGTCCTCACAGTTAGGAAGTTTCTCCTCAATTCCAGGTTGTTTCTCTCCTTGATTAGTTTCCATCCATTGTTCCTTGTCCTGCCTTCAGGTACTTTGGAGAATAGCTTGACCCCCTCTTCTTTGGGGCAGCCCCTCAAATACTGCTATCATGTCTCCCCTGGTCCTTCTTTTCTCTAGACTAAGCAAACCCATTCTTCATATCTTTTAGCCTCCAGTCCCCTAATCATCTTTGTTGCTCTTCTCTGAATTTCTTCCAAAGTGTCTACATCTTTTAAGTAGTATGGTGACCAATTCAGTTTAACAGAGTTGGAAGGGACCTTGTAGGTCATCTAGTCCAACCCCCCGCCCAAGCAGGAGACCCTACACCATTTCTGACAGATGGCAGTCTGGTCTCTTCTTGAAAGCCTCCAGTGATGAAGCTCCCACATCTTCTGAAGGCAACTTCTGTTCCATTGGTGGATTGTTCTCACTCTCAGAAAGTTCCTCCTTATTTCCAGGTTGAATCTCTCCTTGATCAGTTTCCATCCGTTGTTCCTTGTCTGGCCTTCAGGTGCTTTGAAAAATAAATTGACCCCCTTCCTCCTCTCTGGGGCAGCCCCTCAAATATTGGAAGATGCTCTCCTGTCTCCCCTGGTCCTTCTCTTCCCTAGACTAGCCATGCCCAGTTCCTGCAACCGTTCATCGTATGTTTGAGCCTCCAGTCCCCTCATCATCCTGGTTGCTCTTCTCTGCACTCTTCCTAGAGTCCCAACATCTTTTTTAATAGTGTGGTGACCAAAACTGGATGCAGGACTCTAGGTGTGGCCTTACTAAGGCTTTATAGAGTGGTATTAGCACCTCCTTTGATCTTGATTGTATCCCTCTGTTGATGCAGTTTAGGATTGCATTGGCTTTTTTGGCTGCCACCGGACAGGTCTCTTGGGTACAATCCCAAAACAACTGGAGCATCCCTTGAACACCGTCAACGTTGACAAAAATCCCTATCGGTCAATTGCAAAAAGGCAGCTCTACTTGGAACAGCTGACATCCTGCAATTATATCTTTAACGCAGTGGTGAAATCCAAATTTTTTTACTACCGGTTCTGTGGACGTGGCTTGATGGATGTGGTTTGGTGGGCGTGGCAGAAGAAGGATACTGCAAAATCTCCCTTCCCTTCCCACTCCAGGGGAAGAATACTGCAAAATCCCCATTCCCTTCCCACTCCAGGGGGAAGGATATTGCAAAATCTCCATTCCCACCCCATTCTGGAACCAGCCAGAGGTGGTATTTGCTGGTTCTCCGAATTGCTCAAGATTTCCGCTACCGGTTCTCCAGAACCTGTCAAAACCTGCTGGATTTCACCCCTGCTTTAACCCTATCGAACATTCATACCTGCCTATCCCATGTCCTTGGGAAGGACGTGATGTGGAGGACAAAACTCTCAAATTGAGTCTAAATATCTGGCTGACTGTGCGAGCCAACCATAATAATAATAATAATAATAATAATAATATCGGCATTGACAATATCACCATCAGTCAATTGCAGAAGGCGGCTGAACTACAACTGGCAATCCCAGGTCCTTGGGAAGGAGTTGATAGGTGGAAAGAAATGCCAACTCTGGTTGTGCCAGCAACCATAGTAATTCTATTCTCCAAAGCCCCTGAAGGCAGGACAAGAAGCAACGGATGGAAACTAATCAAGGAGAGAAGCAACCTGCAATTAAGGAGGAATTTCCAGACAGTGAGGACAATTAACCAGTGGAACTGCTTGCCACCAGAAGTTGTAGATGCTCAATCACTGGAGGTTTTCAAAAAGAGACTGGACAACCAAATCGTTTAGGGTTTACTGCTTGATTAGGGGTTGGACTAGAAGACCTCTAAGATCCCTTCCAACTCTCTTATTCTGTTATCCTTGCTGTTTTGAGCTGGGCAACACGATCTTTCAAGCCAGCACTCTAACATTTGCAGTAAAAACAGCCTGGTCCAATGGCAGCCTTCCTCTTTGACTGATCTCCCCTGGACCCCTCCTAGCAAGGGGTTTAAGGTTGCACCTCTGCTGGCCAGGTGATGTGGTTCCAGCTACAGGATCCCTTTGCACACAGGAGGTGCTTGATCATAGACCCGTGATGGAGAACCTATGCCATGCGTGCCAGAGCCCTCTCTGTGGGCACATTCGCCGTTGCCAGCTCCTCTTCTGGTTTCCATGTGCCAGCTAGCTGGTCTTCGCGGGTGTTGGAGCACTGGAAAATGACCTGAAAAGGGGCCGAAAAATGGGCCAAAACCAGAGTGTTTTTCGGGCAGTTTTCTGGTGTTTTCCATGCCGTTTTCAGGCTTTTTTGGGGGCATTTTCTGGCTGTTTTTCAGGTGGTTTTCAGGTAATTTTTCGGCTTTTTTCGGGCCAAAAATGGTCAGAAAATGGCCTAAAAATGGTATGAAACAGCTCAAAAACCAGCATGAAAATAGCTTGGAAACCGTCTGAAAAATGGCCTGGAACAAAAGGATTTTTACCGGGATGTAACTATGAATAAGTATTTGGGGGTTCGATTCAACTCCCAGTTAGTCCTTCTCTGTGGTTGTCTTTATGTGTTGTGTTGTATACCCATATATAACCTATATTTGTTTGAAAATTACACTATATGTTTTTTTACCTGTAAATAATTAATAAAGATCTATTTTAAAAAAAAAGAAGAAGAAAATGGCCCGGAAAACAGCCTGAAAACAATCCAAAAAAAACAGCCTGAAAACGGCCCGAAAAACAGCTAAAACCAGCCAAAAAAACCAGATATGCGCACGCCAGTTTCCAGCGCTCGGACACGCACGCAGTTTCCAGCGCTCCGACACGCACGCACTCACACATACACATGTATGCATGCGTGTACCGGTTTGGGCACTCGGTGCCGAAAAGGTTCGCGATCACCGTCACAGACCATCCAACAGCCAACTCCTGCATCTGGACAGTTATAGGCTTTCCTGCTTGAGCAGGGGGTTGGACTAGAAGACCTCCAAGGTCCCTTCCAACTCTGTTATTTGGCTTATAACAAAGGTAGCACTACCATGTTTTCCCGAAAATAAGACCCTGTCTTATATTTTTTTTGAACCCTGAAATAAGTGCTTGGCCTTATTTTTGGGGAGGTCTTATTATTTTGGGGTGCGTGGAGCAAGATGGGGCTCCTCTTGCCGTCTTACCTGATTTCCAGCTCTGCGTTTAAATATTTTCGGGGAGGGCTTATTTTCAGGGGAGAGGCTTATTTTAAGCACATGCGCTCAAAAGCCCAGTTGGGTTTATTATCAGGGGAGGTCTTATTTTCGGGGAAAGAGGGTAATAGCGGTAGATTCCTCGAGTGCAATCCTAAAATAAGGAGCCTTGGTGGTGCAGCGGACTAAAGCGCTGTTAAATAGCACTTAGCTGCCAGCTGCCTGCAATTACTGCAAGTTCGAATCTCACCAGGCTCAAGATTGACTCAGCCTTCCATCCTCCCGAGGTAGGTAAAATGAGGACCCGGATTGTGGGGGCAATAAGCTGACTTTGTATAAAAAAAAGAACACCGCTTAAAGGGGAGCCGAAAGCCCTACTAAGCAGGTATATACAAAAGTATGAAGGCTGTTGCTTAATGCATTGTAAGCCCCCCTGAGTCTCCGGAGAAGGGCGGCATATAAATCGAACCAATAAATAAATAAATAAATACAAATAAATACAATTAAAAAATATAAAATAAAATAAATAAAAGAGGGCGGCATATAAATCGAACCAATAAATAAATAAATAAATAAATAAAAAAAAAAAACATCTGGAGCACCACTTGAATACCAATGGCATTGACAAAGTCACCATCAGTCAACCCAAGTGCTAAAGGTTAAAGCATCCAGCTGACCCCTAAAGACATTCCCCCCCCCAGAAGCATTGCAAAAAGCAGAAGAAGATGACACATTTTTGAGGGGCTGCCCCAAAGAAGAGGGAGTCGAGCTATTCTCCAAAGCACCTGAGAAGGCAGGACAAGAAGCAACGGGTGGAAACTCATCAAGGAGAGAAGCAACCTGGAATCAAGGAGAAATTTCATGACACAGAACAATTAAGCAGTGGAACTGCTTGCCACCAGAAGTTGTGAATGCTCCAACACTGGAGGTTTGGACAACCATTTGTCTGGAAGAGTATAGGCTTAGGGTTAGGAATGGTATAGGGTTTCCTGCCTGAGCAGGGGGGTGGACTAGAAGACCTCCAAAGTCCCTTCCAACTCTGTTATCCTGTTATTCAATTACATTCAGCCTCTGGGGAGCCATCTGCAAGAAGCCACAATGCCTGGACCCCTGGCACGCTGCCCCCATCGGTCGAGCCCAGAGCCCCCCACAAGGTTTGGCCTTCTGTACCATCCTGCCCTCCCTCAGCCCCCCTGCCCCCCCCCGGGACTGCCTACCTTGAGGTCCAGGTGCAGCACCCTCATATGATGCATGAAGAGGATTCCTTCGCAGATTTGACGCACAAACACCATGCAATCCACCTCCGTCAGTTGGTAATCCTCATCGATGATCCGTTCGAACAGCTCGCCCCCTTCCACGCTGTGGGGGGGGGCAAATCAAGGCTACGTCAGGACGGCCCATAAGGTAGAAACACCCCCCCCCCAGGAGCATCACGACAATACAGCCATAGCCTTAGACTTATATGCCACTTCACAACGCTCTAGAGACTCTCTCAGAGCAGTCAACAATCAGGGTCCTCATTTTTACCGACCTCGGAAGGACGGAAGGCTGAGACAACCTTGAGCTGGTGAGAATCGAACTACGGGCAGTGAGCACTGAGTTAGCCTGCAATACTGCATTTTAGTCACTGCGCCACCACGGCTCGGAAGGAAGGAAGGAGGGAGGGAGGGAGAGAGGAAGGGAGAGAGAGAGAGAGGGAAGGAAGGAGGGAGGGAGGGAGGGAGAGAAGGGAGGAAGGAGGGAGGGAGAGAAGGAAGGAAGGAAGGAGGGAGGGAGGGAGGGAGAGAGGAAGGGAGAGAGGGAGAGAGGGAAGGAAGGAGGGAGAGAGGGAGAGAGGGAAGGAAGGAGGGAGAGAGGGAAGGAAGGAGGGAGGGAGGGAGGGAGAGAAGGAAGGAAGGAAGGAGGGAGAGAGGGAGAGAGGAAGGGAGAGAGGGAGAGAGGGAAGGAAGGAGGGAGAGAGGGAGAGAGGGAAGGAAAGAGGGAGAGAGGGAAGGAAGGAATAGCAATAGCTATTGATGATATAGTGATGATATATGATGGGGTGATTTTGTTATATTGTACTATATTAATTTATTTGATTCTTTTTGTTAGTCTTCATTGTTTTAAATGTGGTCTTTTATTCTGTAAGCTGCCTCGAGTCGCCATGGGTGAATAAGCAGCAATATAAATTAAAGAAAGAAAGGAAGGAAGGAAGGAAGGATGGAAGGAAGGAAGGAAGAAAGAAAGAAAGAAAGAAAGAAAGAAAGAAAGAAAGAAAGAAAGAAAAGAAGAAAGAAAGAAAGAAAGAAAGAAAGAAAGAAAGAAAAAGAAGAAAGAAAGAAAGAAAGAAAAGAAGAAAGAAATAAAGAAAGGAAAGAAAGAAAGAAAGAAAGAAGAAAGAAAGAAAGAAGAAAGAAAGGAAGGAAAGAAAGAAAGAAAGAAAAAGAAAGAAAGAAGAAAGAAAGAATGAGCTAACTAGCTAGCAGATCTATATACTGCTTCACAGTCCTTGATTTACAACCATTCATTTTGGGACCATTAAAAGTTATAACGGCACTGAAAAAACGTCTTATGGCCCTTTTCCACACTTATGACCGTTGCAGCATTCCCCAGGGTCATGGGATCAAAATTCAGACCCTTGGCAACTGACTCATACTTATGACGGCTGCAGTGTCCCGGGAAGGGGGGGGTTCACATGATCGCCTTTGTGACCTCCTGACAAGTAAAATCCACGGGGAAGTCCGTGTGACTCACTCAACAACGGCATTAATTCACTTAACAGCTGTGATAAGAAAGGCGATAAAATGGGGGCACAGATCCTTTCACAACTGTCCCTCTTCGCAAAGTCCCCATTGGGCTCAATTCTGGTCATAACTCAAGGACCACCTGTCCACGCAAGATGGGGGCTCCGCCTCTGAGCCCAGTGCCCCCCCTTCCCCTTCCCCTCCCCCAACTCACAATTCCATGAAGAGCATGATCTCTCGGGGCGTCTCGATGGCGTCGTAGAGTTGGATCAAGTTTCGGTGGTTGAGCTGGTTCATCACGTCGATTTCCACTTCGGCCGTTTCCTGCCGGAGAAAAGCGGCATTGTAGGGGCTGAAGAGGGGGGTGGGCCTGGCAAGCCCCCCCCCCGCCCTCCCCTAACCCCTCCCGGGTCTCCCCCAAAGAGCCTACCGTGTCTTTGGGGCCCTGCTTCTTGATGATCTTCACAGCCAGCTTGAGGTCCGTCTCCTTCACCGTACAGATGCAGACTTCGCCGAACTTTCCCCTAGAGAGGAAGAGGAGGAGGAGGAAATCCTTCAGCTGAATCTTTCCTAATATTAATGTTTTTACATTTGCGTTTTTATGATATTGTAAGACACCCAGAATCACTCTGTAGAGAAAGAAAGAAAGAAAGAAAGAAAGAAAGAAAGAAAGAAAGAAAGAAAGAAAGAAAGAAAGAAAGAAAGAAAGAGGGAGGGAGAGAGGGAGAGAAAGATGGAAGGAAAAAAAGAAGGAAGGAAGGAAGGCTTTAATGTAGAGAGAAAGAAAATACTGAACAGGAAGGAAGGACAGAGGGAGGATAGAGGAAAGGAAGGAAGGAGGATAGAGGATAGAGGGAAGGGAAGGAGGGAGGGAGGGAGGAAAGAAGGAAGGAAGGAGGATAGAGGAAAGGAAGGAAGGAAGGAAGGAGGATAGAGGGAAGTAAGAGAGGGACGGAGGAAAGGAAGGAAGGAGAGAGGGAGGATGGAGGAAAGGGAGGGAGGGAGAGAGAGGTAGGTAGGGAGAGAAACATGGAAGGAAGAAAAGAAGGAAGAGGGTGGGAAGGAAGGAAGGGGGAGGGAGGGAGAGAAACATGGAAGGAAGAAAAGAAGGAAGAGATAGGGAGGGAGGAAAGAAGGAAGGAAGGAGGATAGAGGAAAGGAAGGAAGGAAGGAAGGAGGATAGAGGATAGAGGGAAGGAAGAGAGGGAGGGAGGAAAGGAAGGAAGGAGAGAGGGAGGATAGAGGAAAGGAAGGGAGAAAGAGGGAGGGAGGGAGGGAGAGAAACATGGAAGGAAGAAAAGAAGGAAGGAAGGCAGGCTTTAACGTAGAGAGAAAGAAAATACTGAACAGGAAGGAAGGACAGAGGGAGGAGAGAGGAAAGGAAGGAAGGAAGGAGGATAGAGGATAGAGGGAAAGGAAGGAGGGAGGGAGGGAGGAAAGAAGGAAGGAAGGAGGATAGAGGAAAGGAAGGAAGGAAGGAAGATAGAGGATAGAGGGAAGGAAGAGAGGGAGGGAGGAAAGAAGGAAGGAAGGAGAGAGGGAGGATAGAGGAAAGGAAGGGAGGGAGAGAGAGGTAGGTAGGGAAAGAAACATGGAAGGAAGAAAAGAAGGAAGAGGGAGGGAAGGAAGGAAGGGGGGAGGGAGGAAGAGAAACATGGAAGGAAGAAAAGAAGGGATAGGGAGGAGGAAGGAAGGAAGGAAGGAAGGAAGGAAGGAAGGAAGGAAGGAAGGAAGGAAGGAAGGAAAAGAGTAGAAGAGTAGAGTCGGAAGGCACCTTGGAGGCCTGCTCGAGCAGGAGACAGTCTACCAGGGATGTCCAACTTTGGACCTTTAAGACTTATGGACTTCATCTGCCAGAATTCTGGGACTTGAAGTCCACAAGGTTGTCTTAAGGTTCCCAAAAGTGGACCTCCTTCTCCTTTTCCCTTCCGGTCTGGACCAATGGCCGTCCGGTCTCTTCTTGAAGCCCTCCAGTGACGGAGCCCCCACCACATCTGGAGGCCAATGGTCCCCCCCCCCCAATTCATTCTTCTCCCTATCTGGAAATTCCTCCACCTGCTCAAAAGGGCTCTCCTTCCTTCCTTACCCTCCCAGGATTTCCTTCGTGTTCAGTTTGTACGTCTCTTTGAAGTCTCCGGTCCTCAGTGTGACGATGCGGTGGGTGAAGGGCGCGGGAGGAGGGGGGGTGTCGTCTGGAAAAGAGAGAGAGAGAGAGGGAGAGAGAGAGACAGGAGGGGTTTGAATAGAGCTCCGAACCAGGTCTCTATGCGCAGCCATGCTCAGAGGGTGACATCTATGGACCACCGAGGGGAATCTGTGCCTGGTTTGCCAGCACCCACAGCGGATTGGATTGGGGTCAGGATTAAAGCTGACAAGTAACCGGGTGGGGGTGGGGGCAAAAGGATCACAGAATCATGGGCCTGGAAGGGGCCTTAGAGGTCATCTAGTCCAACCTTTCGGACTTCAGGGAGCACTAAATTCATAATTTTAAATCCCGCGGACCACGAATACGATCTGCCTAATGACCGGCTGGGTGGGCGTGGCTAGGTAGTCACGGGACTGGGTGGGTGTGGTCGACTCGATGTCACTCATGTCGAGGGGCGCCTTACCCACCTCTACTCATCGCTCCCCTGCCACCCACTCCTCTCTCTCCCTCCTTTCCCTTTCTTTCTTTCTTTCTTCCTTCCTTCCTTCCGTCCTTCCTTCTTTCCTTCCTTCCTTCTTCTCCCTCCCTCCCTCCCTTCCCCTGTCTCCTGTCCAATCTGTCTATCTTTCCCCTTCCTTCCTTCCTTCCTTCTTCTCCTTCTTTCCCTCCCTCCTCCTCTTTCCTGTCCAATCTGTCTCTTATCTTTCTCCTTCCTTCCTTCCCTCCTTCCTCCCTCCCTCCCTCCCCCTCCCTTCCTTCTTTGTGTTTCTCTTCCCTCTTTCTTTCTGTCTATCTGTCTTTTTGTCTCTTTCTCTCTCTCCTTCTGTTTTTCTTTCTTTCCTCCCTCCCACTTCCTTCCTCTGTTCCTTCCTCCCTCCCCCTTCCTTCCTTCCTTCCTCTCTCTCCCTCCTTTCTCTTTCTTTCTTTCTTTCTTTCTTTCTTTCTTTCTTTCTTTCTTTCTTTCTTTCTTTCTTTCTTTCTTTCTTTCTTTCTTCTCATGCGGCCCAGTTCCAAACACGCCACAGCCCAATAGTGGGCCACAGCTCAGGGGTTGGGCATCTCTGGTCTAACCCTGTGAACTAATCTACATCTGTACAGGTAGTCCTCACTTAGCGACCATTCCATTATGACAGACGCCTCCCAAAAGGTACCTACAACCCAAATTCCGTCCTATTTTTCCAGAATCTAGAAAGCTGCTATAAGATTGAGCCATAGGACCACAATTCTGCTAATTTCCCAATTTTTTGAGATTGGCATAGAATTATTCACAATACAGGGAGTGTTACAGGCACAACTGAGTCCCAAATTTTCATTGTTGAGCAAGGCAGCTGCTTAGTGAGTTGTGTCTCATTTTATGACCTGTTTTGCCACAGTTGTTAAGAGAATCACTGCAGGTGTTTAGTGAATCTGGCTTTCCCCCACTGACTTTGCTCGTTGGAAGCCCGTTGGGAAGGCGGCAAGTGGCAATGCCATTGACTCCGGGGCAGGGCAAGCCTCATAAGTACATACTAATCACCAAGTGCCCAAATTTTGTTCACGGGGATGCTGCAGCGGTCGCAAGTGTGAGAAACGGTCATAAGTCGCTTTTTTCAATGCAGTTGCAACTTTGAACTGTCAGACAGGGGTGAATCAAGGACAGGGCTCCTGGGGCTACGATGATGCCTATCAAGGGTGGGTTCTACTTACATTTACTACTGTTTCGCAACGGGAGCTTCTGCGCATGTGCAGATCACCCGTGATGACATCGTGGCGGGTGGGCGGAGCCTCCCACCGGCTTTACTACCGGTTCTATAGAACCGGACCGAACCGGGGGCAACCAACCACTGATATATATGTACACATACAAACACCACACTACACACACACATGTGCGTGTGCATGTGCCTGTGCGTGCATGTGTGTACATGTATATATATATAGGCATCGTCTGACACACAAACACACATAAACACACATATGTATACACACACACACACCAGCTACAGCATATACATTTTATAAGTGTGTGCATAATGCATATTAAAAAACAAAAATAAACAGCAAATTTAGCAAGAGTTAATTACCCAAATAAAAAGAAAAATAAGAAAGAAAAAATAATAAACTAGATTGATTGATGAGAGAGAGAGAGAGAGATGACAGATAGAAAGTTATAGATAGATAGACAGATAGGTATGCAGTAGATAAATATAGATACATGAGAGAGATAATAGATAGATAGATAGAAAGATAGTGATAGATAGATAGATAGATAGATAGATAGATAGATAGATAGATAGATAGATAGATAGATAGATAGATATACAGTAGATATAGATACATGAGAGATAATAGGTAGGTAGGTAGATAGATAGATGATAGATAGAAAGAAAGAAAGAAAGAAAGAAAGAAAGAAAGATAGATAGATAGATAGATAGATAGATAGATATACAGTAGATATAGATACATGAGAGATAATAGGTAGGTAGGTAGATAGATAGATGATAGATAGAAAGAAAGAAAGAAAGAAAGAAAGAAAAAAAGAAAGAAAGATAGATAGATAGATAGATAGATAGATAGAAAGATATAGTTATAGATAGATATACAGTAGATAAATATAGATTCATGAGAGAGATAATAGATAGATGATAGATAGATAGATATAGTTATAGGTAGATAGATAGATAGATAGATAGATAGATAGATAGATAGATAGATAGATAGAAAGATATAGTTATAGATAGATATACAGTAGATAAATATAGATTCATGAGAGAGATAATAGATAGATAGATAGATAGATAGATAGATAGAAAGATATAGTTATAGATAGATATACAGTAGATAAATATAGATACATGAGAGAGATAATAGATAGATAGATAGATAGATAGATAGAAAGATATAGTTATAGATAGATATACAGTAGATAAATATAGATTCATGAGAGACATAATAGATAGATGATAGATAGAAAGATATAGCGATAGATAGATAGATAGATAGATAGATAGATAGATAGATAGATAGATAGATAGATAGATAGACAGATATACAGTAGATATAGATACATGAGAGATAATAGATAGGTAGATAGAAAGATATAGTTATAGAAAGATAGATATAGATAGTTATACAGTAGATAAATATAGATACATGAGAGAGATGATAGAAAGATAGATAGATAGATGATAGAAAGAAAGATATAATGATAGATAGATGATAGATATAGTTATAGATAGATGATAGATAGTAGATGATAAATATATAGTTATAGATAGATGATAGTTAGATAGATAGATAGATGTTTAAGAGAGAGACAGAGAGAGTTATTGCTACCACTATAATATATTGTGTATATCTATATATAGAGACACCATATTTATATTTCTACACAAGTCCAGGCCTTAAGAACTAATGCACTCAAAGCCAGAATTGAGAAGACAGCAACAGACAGCAAACATCGTCTCCGCAAAGAAGCCAAAGAAACTGTCGATCATCTGGTAAGCTGCTGCCAGAAGATCGCCCAGACTGACTACAAGCAGCAGCATGACAAAGTAGCAACAACGGTGCATTGGAAGATCTGCAAGAAACCCCTTTTGTCTGCTGGCGAGAACTGGTGGGACCATAAAATAGGGCAAGTCATAGAAAATGGAGAAGCTAAATCCCTCTGAGAATTCAAACAGATAGGCCCCCGCCACATAACACAATTAAGAAAGACAAAAAAATCCATATAGTAGATATGGCAAGACCTGGAGACAGCAGAAGACAAGAGAAAAGATCCAGGGAACATCACAAAAAACGAAGACAGAAATAGAACGACTGTGGCAAAAGAAAACAAGGCATCGCCAATAGTGATAAGTCCCTTGGTTACAATCCCCAAACATCTGGCGCTTCCCTTGAACACCATTCGGCATTGACAAAATCCCCATCAGTCAATTACAAATGGCAGCTTTACTTGGAACTGCTGACATCCTGCGATGTAACGTCTTGAACTTCGTCAAACTTTCCCCTCTGCCTATCTCAAGTCCTGGGAAGGACTCGATAGGTGGACAACAATGGGCAAATCCAGTCAACATTTGGCAGACTGGTGAATAATAATAATAATAATAATAATAATAATAATAATAATAATAATAATAATAATAATAATAGTAATGAGCCTTGGTGGCGCAGCAGACTAAAGTGCTGTTAAGTAGCACCAGCTGCCTGCAATTACTGCGAGTTCAAATCTCACCAGGCTCAAGGTTGACTCAGCCTTCCATCCTTCCGAGGTAGGTAAAATGAGGACCCGGATTGTGGGGGCAATAAGCTGACTTTGTATAAAAAAAAGAACACCACTTGGGGGGGGGCCCGAAAGCCCTACTAAGCAGGTATATACTAAAGTATGAAGGCTATTGTTTAGCGCATTGTAAGCCGCCCTGAGTCTCCGGAGAAGGGCGGCATATAAATTGAACCAATAAATAAATACAATAAATAAATAAATAATGATAATAATGATAATGATAATAATAACTGGGATCTGCTTGCATAATCCGCCGATACATCACGCAGTCCTAAACGCTTGGGAAGTGTTCGACTAGTGATTTGGGATACAAAATCCAGCATGGTCGTCTCATTTGCTGTGTATACGGTCATAACATAATAATAATAATAATAATAATAATAATAATAATAATAATAATAATAATAATAATAATAATAATAATAATAATAATAATAATAATAATAATAATTGTAATTGGATTGTAATTGGAGCCCTTGGAGCAATACCCAAAGGGCTACCCCGCTATTTAGAAATTCTAAATTTGCCGGACTTGAACATTTTGACTCTACAAAAAACCACCTTACTCGGAGCAGCTCACATCCTCCGACGATACCTTAACAGTTCCTAGGTCCTTGGTTAGGACTCGAGCTGCTGAGCTATTAACCAGCCTCAAAGGCTGTGAATCTCACCAAAGATTAAATAATAATAATAATAAGAAGAATAAGAATAAGAATAATAATAATAACAACAACAACAACAACAACAACAACACATTATTGATTTCTGATTGCCACCTCTTAACAGTTTTGGGAGGCCAGGTGATAAACCAAAAACCTTCCCTGTTGCTTACTCTTGTTCAAAGTTAATTCCAACTTGGCCACCTACCAGTGGTGAAATCCAAATTTTTTTACTACCAGTTCTGTGGGCGTGGCTTGGTGGGTGTGATGTGGCAGGCGTGGCTTAGTGGGCGTGGCAAGGGAAGGATACTGCAAAAACCCCATTCCCTCCCCACTCCAGGGGGAAGGATATTGCAAAATCCCCATTCCCTGTCCACTCTGGGGCCAGCCAGAGGTGGTATTTGCCGGTTCTCTGAACTACTCACCACTACCGGTTCGTCAGAACCTGCTGGATTTCACCCCTGCCACCTACCCTCGATTAAACTCCGGGGTCTTTCTCTCTGCAACAGTGACAATGGGACTGAATGTGCCTGATTTTGAACCGAAAAACCGATTTGGAAGGGGGCTTGGAGGTCATCTAGTCCAACCCCGAGGAAACCTCCCAGTTTTCAAAGGTACAGATAGAGTTGCTCATTGAGCAACTACAATGAAAACCGTCCACTCAGCCATTGCAGGTAGTTAGAATAAGAGAAGAAGAATTAACAGAAGTACAGAGTTAGCAGGGACCTCAAGCAGGAGACGCTGTATCATTATTATTATTTTTTTTTTAATTTGATTTATATGCCGCCCTTCTCCAGAGACTCAGGACGGCTTACAATGCGTTAAGTAATAGCCTTCATCCTTTTGTATATTTATACAAAGTCAGCTTATTGCCCCCACAAACTGAGTCCTCAATTTACCTACCTTAGAAAGGACGGAAGGCTGAGTCAACCTTGAGCCTGGTGAGATTCAAACCCTGCAGTAATTGCAGGCAGCTCGTCTTAATAACCAGCTTAATAACAGGGTGTCTTAAACCTCTGTACTACCAAGGATCATTCCAGACGAGTGGCTGTCCGAGCTCTTCTTAAAAACCTCCAGTTTTTAAGAAGAGATCTGGAATACTGAATGAAAAGCCATTAACCAAACCAGACATTAAACTCTATTGTGTAGGAATTTTCATCTTCTGCAAATGTTATTTCATTTACACTTTTATAGTAGCGGCCAAAATTGCGGAAGCCTTTTGGGGAAAGTGTATTTTTGAGGTTTGATGGCTAATAGCACCACTTTTTTTTTTGGAGTTTCAAGATAATCCTATTCCACTGCTGGAATGACCTGGGAATAGCCCAGACCTTCACCCAATGGAAAATCGATGGAGTCGACTCAAGAAAAGAGCCTGTAGTACAGTGGACTAAAGCACTGTTATTAACATCTGCTGCTTGCAATTACTGCAAGTTCAAATCTCACCAGGCTCAGCCTTCCATCCTTTCTAAAGTAGGTGAAATGAGGACCCAGATTATGGGGGCAATAAGCTGACTTTGTATAAATATACGAAAGGATGAAGGCTATTGCTTAACGCATTGTAAGCCGCCCTGAGTCTCCGGAGAAGGGCAGCATATAAATCAAATTAAAAAAAAAAAAGAAAAAAGAGAGAGAGAAAGAAGGAAAGAAAGAAAAAGAAGGGAGGGAGGGAGGAAAAAGAAAGAAGGAAAGAATGAAGGGAGGGAGGGAGGGAAAGAAAGAGAGAGAGAAAGAAAGAAAGAAAAAGAAGGGAGGGAGGGAGGGAAAGAGGGAGGGCCTGGTGGCTCAGCAGACTAAAAGCATTGTGATTAACACCAGCTGTCTGCAATTACTGTAAGTTCGAATCTCACCAGGCTCAAGGTTGACTCAGCCTTCCATCCTTTCTAAGGTGGGTAAAATGAGGACCCAGTTTGTGGGGGCAATAAGCTGACTTTGTATAAATATACAAAAGGATGAAGGCTATTGCTTAACGCATTGTAAGCCGCCCTGAGTCTCCGGAGAAGGGCGGCATATAAATCAAATTAAAAAAAAAAAAGAAAGAAAGAGAGAGAGAGAGAAAGAAAGAAAAAGAAGGGAGGGAGGGAGGAAAAAGAAAGAAGGAAAGAGAAAGAAGGGAGGGAAGGAGGGAAAGAAAGGGAGGAAGGGAAAGAACGGAAAAGGAAAAGAAAAAGAAAGAAAGAAAAAGGAGGGAGGGAGGGAGGAAAAAGAAAGAAGGAAAGAAAGAAAGAAAAAGAAGGGAGGGAGGGAGGGAAAGAGGGAGGGCCTGGTGGCTCAGCAGACTGATAGCATTGTGATTAACACCAGCTGCCTGCAATTACTGCAGGTTCGAATCTTACCAGGCTCAAGGTTGACTCAGCCTTCCATCCTTTCTAAGGTAGGTGAAATGAGGACCCAGTTTGTGGGGGCAATAAGCTGACTTTGTATAAAGATACAAAAGGATGAAGGCTATTGCTTAACGCCTTGTAAGCCGCCCTGAGTCTCCGGAGAAGGGCGGCATATAAATTAAAGCAAAAAAAAAAGAAAGAAACTGGTTAGTCAGAAGTGACCCAGCAATAAAACCCAGTTAATAGAAGCCATCATTCAATCTTGGTTTCACATTAGAACAGCTGCAGAACTCAAAGACTTGGTTCGCTCCATGGGAAGATGTTGTAAGGCCGTCATTCATGCTAAAGGTTACCCAACTAAGTATTAACTGACATGGGGATCATTTTTGCATATCTCATTTTTTCTATGGTGATAATTTTTGTATATTTTGTTTTTTTCTACGTGTTTCACTTTTCTTCTTTATACTTTCAACTGCTATTCTAATAGCAAATCCTTCCTAAAAGTTATTGCATTACATTCTTGATTAAATTATCTTTCCGTTGATAGATAATTTTACGGTACTACTCCCAAAAAAAAGGGGTGTTATTAGCTGGTTTTAGAAAATACACTTTTCCCCAAAAGGTTTCCACAATTTTGGCCACTCCTGCATTAATTAATATGCACAAGAGAATATGATACTCCCCCCTTCTCAATGCATTGTTATATTCTCTCTCTGCATTTAAAGCTTCCCCATTTTCATCTCACAACAAGGCCTGCCTTAAGGTTTAGGAAGAAAGGCAAAATTAGTCCCCGACTTACGACCGTTCATTTAGTGACCGATCAACGTTATAACTTAATTGACCAAACTAAGTAATAATTTTAATTAGCAATTTTATGATGTTTGTGTGTCTATATTTTTCTTGACTGTACACCGCCTTGAGTCCTACGGGAGAAAGGCGGTATAGAAATATAATAAATAAATAAATAAATAATAAATAACGGCAGTGGAAAAAGTGACTGATGACCGTTTTTCACACTTACGACCGTTGTGGCAAACATGATCAAAATTCAGGCGCTTGGCAACCGACTCATATTTATGACGCAGTGTCCGGGGATGTCACATGATCCCCTTTTGCGACCTTCGGACGCAGTGGGGAAGCCAGATTCACTTAACAACCGTGTGACTAACTTAACAGCTGCAGTGATTCCCTTAACAACGGCGGCAAGAAAGATAATAAAATTAGGCCAAATACATTTGACAACTGTCTCGCTTCGCAAATAATGGTCATAAGTCGAGGACTCCCAAGTTGATTCTGATCAGTTATACGAAAAATCCCTTCTTAACTGCAGCCAGAGTGTCATATTTTATCTCCAGTGGGAATGGAGGTAGTCCTAGACTTACGACTATAATGGAGCCTGCCTATTACAGTCGTACGTCGTGATGGTCGTAAAGCAGGTCACCGATGGGAATGGTGTGATTTTTATGACCTTTTTAGCAGTAATCATTGAGCAGATGTGGCAAACACCAGGGAATTCTGGGAATTGAAGTCCACATAGCTTAAAGTTGAGAAACATTGCCTAATGAAATAAATAGCTTAGCTTGTTATAATTTGATTTTTGCTCTTTTGCTGCTACTGCAGCAAACTTGCTACTACAGGTAGTCAGATTAACAGATTAATCTGTTAACCCAAGTGACAAATGGCAGTCCAATCTCTTCTTGAAAGCCTCCCACAGTTTCTGGTGGCAAGCAGTTCCACTGGTTAATTGTTCTCACTGTCAGGAAATTCCTCCTTATTTCTAGGTTGAATCTCTCCTTGATCAGTTTCCATCCATTATTCCTTCGGGTGCTTTGGAAAATAGCTTGACCCTTTCCTCTCTGCCTTTGACTTACGACTGCGATGGAGCCCCAAATTTAGGTTGCTAAATGAGACATCTGTTAAATGTCTCACTTTGTCCTGTTTTACGACCTTGCTTGCCACAGTCATTAAGTAAATCACTGCAGTTGTGAATAACACAGTCATTAAGTGAGTCTGGCTTCCCCGTCGACTCTGCTTGTCCGAAGGTCGCAAAAGGGAATCACGTGACCCCGGGACACTGCGACCGTCACAAATATGAATCCATTGCCAAGCGTCTGAATTTTGACTGTGTGACTGCGGGAATGCTGCAATGGTTGTTAAGTGTGAAAAAACAGTCATAAGTCCCTTTTGTCAGTTCCGTTGTAACTTTGAGCAGTCACTAAATGAAGCGTCATCAGTCAAGGACTACCTGTACAGTATTCAGATGCGGAGGTTAAGCCAGTTCCAGGTACAGGAATCCTCGGTTTATGATTATTTCTTTAGTGACCATTTAAAATTACAATGGCACTGAAAAAAAGTGGTCTACGACCCATCCTCGCACTTATGACCGTCACGACATTCCCCGTGATCATGTGACAAAACATTTAGGCTTTGGATAAACCAGAATGTATTTACCACACTTTCAACATCCTGGGGTCATGTGACCCCCTGTTTGCCACTTTTCCGGCCATCAAAGTCAGTGAGGAAGCCAGATTTGCCACCTGACTCACTTAACAACCGTCTGATTCACTTAACAACCACCTGACTCACTTAACAACCACCTGACTCACTTAACAACCGTGGCAATAAAGGACATAACATTGGGAGGACTAAATTGAACAACTGCCCCTTGCTTAGCATCAAAAACTTTGGTCCGAATTGCGGTCCTAAGGCCATAAGGATGACCTGCCCTTGCCGTCATGAGGACTAGAAACTTGCGAAGGGACACGGTCTCCTTCCATCAGAGTTTCTGCTCGCGGGCCTGAAACCAGCGATTCCCTGACAACCTTACCCAAGATCAGGGAGGGGTCTTCTTTGCCAAAATCTGGAGTGAGGTAGGGGCTGCACCCCGGTTCCGCAGTGCCGTCGATCTCTTTGCTTTCTGCCGCAGCATCGGAAACAGGAGGGAGGGGCTCTTCAGGCAAAGTCCTGTCACTCTCTTGGGTGGCGGGGCTGGGGGCTTCCGTTGCCGGCTCCGAGACCTGCTTGGGAGCCCCCTCCTCCTTCTCCTTCTCCTTCTCCTTCTCCTTCTCCTTCTCCTTCTCTTTCTCCTTCTCTTCTTTGGGGGTCTCTCCGGACGCGGGTTGTTGGGTAGACGGAGAAGCAGCTGTGGGGTCTTTGGGACTCTGTCCACTGGAGGCTTCCAACATCTCTTCTGGAATATCTCCTAAGCTGAAACAGGGAGACTCAACTGAGCTCTTCAACCAAGGTTTTTAAAAGACCCCCTCCCCAAATTCAGCACGATTGGAGAAATCCACGAAAGGGATATTTCCCATAAGGCCAGCCTAGAAATTGGGGTCAGTTCAGCGTGGCCTGAATTGAATTGCTCTTCAATTCCTTCTTACAGGCAGTCCTTGACTTACAACCGTTCGTTCGAAGTTACAACGACCCTGGAAAAAAAACCCGGCTCAGGCCTGTTTTTCATACTTAACCAGAGAGGCAGTTTCTGTAAGCAAGGCAATAAAGATCAGGCTAGAACTAACACCAGAATGTTTCCTTCCTGCCTTCCTTACAGGATTAGCCCTGTAAAGCAGGGGGAAAAAAACAAAATAAGATTTCTTCCAACAACCGGTTCTCCGAACTGCTTAGAAAGTTAACAACCGGTTCTCCCGAATAGCTGCGAAGCGGCTGAATCCCACCACTGGGTCAAGGCCATCTGAAGGACTGACTCACCCCCAATGAGATGGGCCTGTCCCATCCGTAATGGCGCTACGGACACGCCGTGGACTCCGTCGCCCAAGGAATTTTGGGGTTCTAGGAAGGGAACCTTCTCTGCCACAGTATAGGCTCTCTGGAATATCACACCTCCTCCCCGCAGGTGACATCTGCCCCCCCCCCCAATTTGGCCTTCTGTAAAGGCTCAGAGGGGGGGCATGTCATTCTGGGGGCCGTTACCCGGATGAGGAGACCCCACCTCTTCCCCATGCACAGGCCGCTCCCTTCCTCTCCACCTGGATTCCATTGAATTCTAAATCCATTTTAAATTGCAGATGTTTCATTGCCCAACTAAGTAACATCATCAAACCCCACTCCCTTCTAGCACTGATGATGTTCCCTAGTTCGGTCATGAAATGTCTGCAAGAAAACCACTGAGCTCAGAGGGCACGAAGGAGCCCACCCTCCTCCTCATCCTTCCCTTTCTCCTCTTTCCCCTCCTCCTTCCCCCGTCTCTCCCCCGTCTCTTCTCCTCTCCACAAACCCCCCTCCCTCCTAGTACTGATGATGTTCCCTCTTTCGGTCATGAAACACCTGCAAGAAAACGAATCAGTTCAGAGAGTACCAAGGACCCCACAGTCCTCCTCCTCCTCCTCTTCCTCGTACCTCCTCTTGTTCCACTTCACCCTCTTCTCCTCCTCCTGCCTCCTCCTCCTCTTCCTCCTTCTCCTCCTTCTGCCTCCTTCTCCTCCTCCTCCTCCTGTCTCCCTCTCTTCCTCTCTTTTTCGTTCTCCTCCTCCTCCTTCTCCTCCTCCTTCTCCTCCTCCTGCCTCCTCCTCCTCCTCCTCCTCCTGTCTCCCTCTCTTCCTCTCTTTTTCGTTCTCCTCCTCCTCCTTCTCCTCCTCCTTCTCCTCCTCCTGCCTCCTCCTCCTTCTCTTCCTCCTCCTCCTTCTCCTCCTCCTGCCTCCTCCTCCTTCTCTTCCTCTCTTTTTCCTTCTCTTCCTCCTGCCTCCTTTTCGTTCTCCTCCTCCTCCTCCTTCTCCTCCTCTTCCTCCTTTTCCTCCTTCTGCCTCCTTCTCCTTCTCTTCCTCCTCCTTCTCCTCCTCCTGCCTCCTTCTCTTCCTCCTCCTCCTTCTCCTCCTCCTTCTCCTCCTCCTTCTCTTCCTCTTTTTCCTTCTCTTCCTCCTGCCTCCTTTTCGTTCTCCTCCTCCTCTTCCTTCTCCTCCTCTTCCTCCTTTTCCTCCTTCTGCCTCCTTCTTCTTCTCTTCCTCCTCCTCCTTCTCCTCCTCCTGCCTCCTTCTCCTTCTCCTCCTCCTTTTCCTCCTTCTGCCTCCTTCTCCTTCTCTTCCTCCTCCTCCTTCTCCTCCTCCTGCCTCCTTCTCCTTCTCTTCCTCTCTTTTTCCTTCTCTTCCTCCTGCCTCCTTCTCCTCGTCCTCCTTCTCCTCCTCTTCCTCCTTTTCCTCCTCCTGCCTCCTTCTCCTTCTCTTCCTCTTTCTCCTTCTCCTGTCTCCTTCTCTTCCTCTCTTTTTCCTCCTCCTCCTCCTGCTGTCTCCTCCTTCTCCTCTTCCTCCTCCTCTTCCTCCTTCTCCTCCTGCCTCCTTCTCCTTCTCTTCCTCCTCCTCCTCTCTCCTTCTCCTCTTCCTCTCTTTTTCCTCCTCCTCCTCCTGCTGTCTCTTCTTCTTCCTCCTCTTCCTCCTGTCTCCTTCTCCTCCACCACCTCTTGCTCTACACCTTGTAAGAGGTTCCTAATCCTCTCAAGGTCCCAGTGTGGCTTCATCCCAAGCCCACGTAGCCCAGAGCAGAAGCCCACAATGAACAGTCTCCATGTAGGATCCATCCAAACTGCCAGACTGGTTCAAAGACAGTCACTCGTCTTCCAAAAAAAACCCCCCACACCTCCTCCTCCCCCAATCGGTTGACTACCTTCTCACTCAACTTCACACATGATCTGCCCCCCAGCTCATTTTCTAAGATGCCCCCCTTGCTTTGCTCATTGCACAGGTGGACCTCCTGGCAGAAGGACCTCAACTCAATGGAAGTAGCGGAGAAGAACGTTACCTGTTCACTTTTGCTGGGCAGCTGAAGCTGTGTTGGATGTGCAACGGCTTCTTTGGATCATCCTTGGCTTCACCTTGGCGGTCCTTCACTTCCGGGGACTCACCTGAGGGACCTTCTTTCACAGCTTGGCCCTGGTCTGTTGGCTTCTCTTTCTCCTGGGCTGGACCTTCCGGAAGTACATTTACTCCCCCTCCCCCACTATCCTGCACACTGCTGGTTTCTCCATCCTTCTCCATCTTCTGGAAAGTTCTCCTGCACCAATGGGGACCCCGTAGAGATCTTCCAAACTGACCCTTCTCCTTTCCGGGGACTTCAGATCAATTCCTGCAGGAGACAAACAACAGTTGATCAGTATGTATCTCCATGCTACAAAAAGCCAAGATAATCCAAGAGTGGACAATGAAAGTTATAAATCTAGCGGAAATGGCAAAAATCTCGGCGTACCTGAAGGATCATTCAAATGAAAGATATTTAAGAGACTGGAGAAGGTGGATAGATTATATTCAAAATAAATATCGGAATAAGAAATTGCAGATAGGTTATGAATGATTATATAGATATTTAGTGTGTCTTTAAGTAATAAAGCTAGGCGGGTAATTAGGGAATTGAAGAAACAAGAGATGTGAAATGTCATAATTGTTTAGATTAGGATTGATTATGATTGTTGAAGTTTATACCCTGTAATTTGTTCTGGGAAGGGGAGGGGGGAGGGGGGAGGTTGAGGTAGGGAAGGGGGGGGGGAAATATGTAAACTTTTTGTAAAACTTTTCAATAAAAAAAAAAAAAGCCAAGATAATTTAGGTCAGGTGTCTTCAATCCTGGTGTAAGAAACTGATGGGAGATAATGTTTGTTTTTTGCAAAGAAAGCCATTTTTTAAGAGTTGTTGGTAGAAAAGTCCAGTAGGACATTGGGACATTTATTTATTTATTTATTTATTTATTTATTTATTTATTTATTTATTTATTTATTTATTTATTTAATTTGTATACCGCCCTTCTCCCAGAAGGGACTCAGGGCGGTGAACAGCCAAAATTAAAAATACATACAATACAAAAGTTAAGATAATTAAAAAAGAATTAAATCATTGGCTTCCCAATTTAAAACCCCCGAGTCTATAAAATTTAAAATCCCAATTAAAAACCATTTAGGCTAGGCCGGCTTGGTGAAATAAATAAGGACATTCAAGGTATAAAAGTTGAAGACTGGAAAACAGGAAGAGACGGCTATTCCTGTCAGACCCTGCTGGATTTTCACCCTTGGCAGGATTCCTTTGCAGGACGCTGTAACCATCATGCCAAGAATCTGAATTTTGATTCGGGTGAGCGCGGGGAGGCTGCAGCCGTCGCAAGTGTGGAAAAACGGTCGTAAGTCTCTTTTTTTTCCAGTGCCCGTTGTAAATTTCCAAAACATTGCTTCGATTCCGCTGCCACTGACATGCTTCCCTGCAGCCGCTCTGCTTCTAAACCAGGGTTAATCCTGGATGAGTATGAGATGACATCATGTAACGGACAACTAGCATTGTTCGGCGTGGTTGTCTTAATATAATTTTGGCCCTTCCTTCTCGTAGGGAACTAGAAGCGAAGGTATTTTTTCAAATGGAACAACTCCGGCGCCCTCATTCACCACTCCGCTGCTGATGAAGGAATCACTTCCCTTTTCAGCTTCGTTAATCGATAAATCGTGCCAAGGAGGGCACTGTGCCAGCCTGCTGCCCTTTTTAAGGAAGAGCAACGAAGAGGATCGAAGGCCTGGAGACTAAAACATACGAAGGACGGCTGCAGGATTTGGGTTTGGCTAGTCTAGGGAAAAGAAGGACTTTGTGGGGGGGGGACAGGATAGGAGTCTTCCAATATCTGAGGGGCTGCCACAAAGAAGAGGGGGGAGGGGGGTCAACTTATTCTCCAAAGCACCCGAAGGCAGAACGGATGGAAACTAATCAAGGAGAGAAGCTTGATTAATTAAGGAGGAACTTCCTGAGAGTGAGAACAATTAGCCCGTGGAACTGCTTGCCACAAGAGGTTGTGGGAGCTTCATCACTGGAAGCTTTCAAGAAGAGATTCTATTCTATTCTATTCTATTCTATTCTATTCTATTCTATTCTATTCTATTCTATTCTATTCTACTCTACTCTACTCTACTCTACTCTACTCTACTCTACTCTACTCTACTCTGTTCTATTCTACTCTACTCTACTCTACTCCATTCCATTCCATTCCATATTTTCTATTCTATTCTATTCTATTCTATTCTATTCTATTCTATTCTATTCTATTCTATTCTATTCTATTCTATTCTATTCTATTCTATTCCATTCCATTCCATTCCATTCCTTTACCCCACCTTCAGCGCAGAGACCTTAGGAAAACTCCTCGTTACATAAAGTTGCATTTTGCCTTCGGCTGCTGCCCCATTGCCAGGTCTTCCTTTCTCGATCGGCTAAGTCTTTTCGCTATTTTGGAATCGTTCCGTGGCCCAAGAAGCCACGCCATGCGTCAGACAAATAAGACCACCCGGTCCCCCCTGGAATCTCTGCACGCAGTGGCAAACCATATTCCACTTTTCCCAAAACTTTTTCATGCGCCATAGAAAAATCCCAGCATGGGGGAAATGTATACTTGTCGTCACTGGGAGCTGTCGCCAACTTGATGGCAGATAATCCATCGATCGAGAAAATCCAGAGAGGTGCAGGTTAGTGCCGGTCAGAACGGCTGAGTTAAGAGAAAATGGGCCACCTTCAAGGTTTTAGATGATGGCAACTAGATTGGACCAGAAGCTGAGCAGACAGAAGGAACTATGTGGGGCCTGGTGTTCTCCTAGCCATGGTCCCATCTAGAAAAAGCTCATGCGACACAAAACGAAGGTTGAAGGAAAGACTCACCCCTGGCTACCCTCAACCGAGCCAACCCTGGTGTTATCTCGCCTTGCCCGACCGCCGTTAGAAGGATTTGGCTGAAGTTCTCCAGGAAGTTCTGGAGATGTTTTGAGGTAGAGCAGCCCAGAGCAGAGGTGTGCAGTGGTACCCTGAAGACTTGGTTGCTCATATCAACCAGGCTTGAGCCAGAAAAGTCTCCCGTGGGCTTCTTTTGGGGGGACCTCCCCTGCCCCCAAACCAGCTGGTTGGACCACCTCAACTGGACTTGACCTGGGCAGATGAGGAGCCCTGCAAGGAACTCACCCAGAGGTCGAGAGCAGGGATGTCCGTGTGGCCCTCTCACCATCCCCTGGGCAAGGCCACCGAGCAGAAGTGGCCACCGTCCCCGTCGACGAGGGTCTTCGGCCGCGTCCCCTTCTACACCCCGTGTAACGGAGCCGGATTAAGGGCAGGGAGAGGGAAGTCTCTTCTACCCAAGGCGTTGGGTAGAATTATGAGCCCGCCGCTACTCGCTGTCTCTGTGGCCACCTGTTCTTGTTGGCCCCGGTTCAAAGGACAGTCCATTCTGCTGTCTGCTGGCCTGCCAGGCTGGCTGGACGGGAGGAGAAATTCAGCAAACAGAACGCAGAAAATGACGCACTATCCCCGGTGAACTCTTGATGCCCGTCAAAGCGGGATCTTCCTCCGGTTGCAGAAGCAGCCACCGCAGCCCGTTTCGGAGCTTCAAGACAGGCGAGCAGGCAGGGGGTTATTTCGGGGCTCGGATCCGACCCTCCAGACCCGCCAGCCACCTTGAGCTGGGGCCAGGACGAGCGAAACGGGATCGCTCGCCTTTTCATTTTAAACTGGCAGGTTGCACCAGAGAAATGCCAAGGGGGTTGCCACATTCGGAGGGAATCGGTCAAGGCACCAGGAAGGTAAAGGAGAGGGAGGTTGGGCGGTGGGTTGGTTAGGCCAGGATTTCTCAAATTTTGGCAGCTTTAAGATCTGTGGGCTTCAACTCCCAGGATTCCCCAACCATCATCTTTTAAGATAGATGGACTTCGAGTCCCAGGATTCCCCAGTCAAACTAGTGTTTCTCCAGCTTGACTACTTTAAGAGGTGGGGAGTTCAACTCCCAGAATTCCCCACGTATCATGTTTTAAGATAGACTTCAACTCCCAGAATTCCCTGACTAGACCAGTATTTTTTAACCTTGGAAACTTTTTTTTTATTTAAAAAGTTTTAACAATCATTACAACAATTTTCCCCCTCACCCTCACCTTCATCCTAACCCTAAACCTCACCCTCACCCTAAACCTCACCCTCATCCTAACCCTAAATCTCACCCTCATCCTAACCCTCACCCTCACCCTAAACCTCACCCTAAACCTCACCTGCATCCTAACCCTAAACCTCACCCTCACCCTAAACCTCACCCTCATCCTAACCCTAAATCTCACCCTCATCCTAACCCTCACCCTCACCCTAAACCTCACCCTCATCCTAACCCTCACCTGCATCCTAACCCTAAACCTCACCCTCATCCTAACCCTCACCCTCACCCTAAACCTCACCCTCATCCTAACCCTCACCTTCATCCTAACCCTAAACCTCACCCTCACCCTAAACCTCACCCTCATCCTAACCCTCACCTTCATCCTAACCCTAAACCTCACCCTCACCCTAACCCTCACCCTCATCCTAACCCTCACCTTCATCCTAACCCTAAACCTCACCCTCACCCTAAACCTCACCCTCATCCTAACCCTCACCTTCATCCTAACCCTAAACCTCACCCTCACCCTAAACCTCACCCTCATCCTAACCCTCACCTTCATCCTAACCCTAAACCTCACCCTCACCCTAACCCTCACCCTCATCCTAACCCTCACCTTCATCCTAACCCTAAACCTCACCCTCACCCTAAACCTCACCCTCATCCTAACCCTCACCTTCATCCTAACCCTAAACCTCACCCTCACCCTAAACCTCACCCTCATCCTAACCCTCACCTTCATCCTAACCCTAAACCTCACCCTCACCCTAAACCTCACCCTCATCCTAACCCTCACCTTCATCCTAACCCTAAACCTCACCCTCACCCTAACCCTCACCCTCACCCTAACCCGAATTCTAACCCTCACCCTCACCCAAACCCTCACCTTCATCCTAAATCTAAACCTCACTCTCGCCCTAAATCACACCCTCACCCAAACCCTCACCCTCACCCTCAACCAAACCCTCACCCTAACCCATGGGCTTCCACATCTACACGGTAACGAATAAAGGAAGGTTCTTGAAACTTGGGATGGATGAGCCATTCTAAGGGGGCTCCCATTTCTGAGCCGGTGTGCATGTGTGTGTCCATTTTTGTAGCGGCTGAAAGGACAAGGAAGCCGGGGAAGGAACGGCAGATGTCATAAATATGCCTGAAGAGGCTTTTTGTGGCTTTGCAAGATGCTTATTTATTTATCACATTGAAGAGGCTGCAGCTGTTTTTTTTATTTTGATCCTTTTGCTGTTTTGCTCACAAGGGGGATAAATCGCAGCCAATTGTTTGTTGTTGTTGTTTTGCTATTTTTGATGCGTTCGCTCTAACCAGAAGTTTCACGGGCTTTCGAGAAGAAAAAAGTGAGCAATGGTTTGCAAGAATTTGCCGCAGAATGACTGGGGAGGGACAGAGCCCAAAGACACCCAGCCAGCTTTCATGCCTAAAGCAGGACTAGAACTCCCAGTCTCCTGGTGATTGGCCCAAAGTCACCCAGCTGGCTTTCATGCCTAAGGCGGGACTAGAACTCACCGTCTCCTGGTGATTGGCCCAAAGTCACCCAGTCATCTTTTATGCCTGAGGTGGGACTAAAACTCACCGTCTCCTGGTGATTGGCCCAAAGTCACCCAGCTGGCTTTCATGCCTAAGGCGGGACTAGAACTCACCGTCTCCTGGTGATTGGCCCAAAGTCACCCAGCCGGCTTTCATGCCTAAGGCGGGACTAGAACTCACCGTCTCCTGGTGATTGGCCCAAAGTCACCCAGCCGGCTTTCATGCCTAAGGCGGGACTAGAACTCACCGTCTCCTGGTGATTGGCCCAAAGTCACCTAGTTGGCTTTCATGCCTAAGGCGGGACTAGAACTCACCGTCTCCTGGTGATTGGCCCAAAGGCACCCAGCCGGCTTTCATGCCTAAGGCGGGACTAGAACTCACCGTCTCCTGGTGATTGGCCCAAAGTCACCCAGTCATCTTTTATGCCTGAGGTGGGACTAGAACTCACTGTCTCCTGGTGATTGGCCCAAAGTCA